>NW_023269710.1:0-177051 GCF_004353265.1 Vitis riparia | reverse complement strand
CTTGTTCATGAATCTATAATATTTCCAAATTCTGCAGTATTTTAGCAAATTATATGCCTATGCCAAGCCATATTATCATATTTGAGTTAGGCAGTAAACAAGGACATGTTATGACCAGAATATCGTTAAGATGCATTTATTTGGGCACATGAGCAGTTAATATTCTGCATCACAACCAAGAGCTTGTTAATTCTATCTGAGCTTAACTACCATAAAAATCTAGTGTGATGAGAAGGGAAAAAAGCAAAGACAACAATGACGACAATATCACAAAAACCCTTTTAAAAAAAAATGAAAAGGAAAAAAGAAAACTACTAGAAAACCAGGTTTATGGAACTCCAGACATTGGAAAAAACACTTGACGACTTTACTATTCAAAATTTCATCACGAATCACACAGCATAAGGGTAACACAGCTGCTGCCTCTCCATTTGTTAGCCAGCTTTTGAAGAGTTCCTCACTATCTGTACGAAAGCTCTGACTGAGATTCTTAAATCCCAACATCTCCATGGTTGGAATTGGCATTCCAATTGAGCTCTCCATCAAGGATTTCAGAAACAACTCCTCACTCGTGTTCCTATAGAAGTCGAGTAGCCCTTCCCTCCATCTCCATGACACTCTTTTCGCCTTCACTCCTCTGAACGTCTGAGAATGAAATGAATTCAAATTTTGCTGATACTTCCTGGTTTTAAAAAAGAATCATCTACTGAACTCTCTTGTTTCCATCCTTGCCATAGTATCCATTATCCACCCTTTCCCAAAAGCAGTAAACGAAAGACCACCTAGCAACAACTAAGCCACACTGCCTAGCATAACCAACTCTCAAAACCACAAGTTTATACAAGAATTCTCTAAACTAGCTATGGAAACAATATCAATTACCACAAACTCCAGTCATAAACCGCAATTTCCGGCAAGAACTGCCCCACCAAGAAAGCGAAATTTGCAGGGTCTCACTCTCCAATCAATTAGAAAAGGACTACCAAAATAACTAGAATTTAGATGACAACTGCACCGAAGAAAAACCCAAAACTGCACCAATACAAGCAAAGGCAGAAAGAATACTTGCAGATGCCAACTGAATTCAAACCTAACAAGGAACTTCCTCTATACTGAGATCATACTTGAAAAGCTAGAAAAAATTATTTTTCTATTGGAATTTTTTACAAACAAATGGTGGGCGACAATTAAAAAATAGCAAAACGTAGGGATCCTCTCATTCGGTTTTCTTAAGATTCCTTCACACCACAAACTGTCTTCTTCTAACTTTTTCTTGTCTCATTCATTCAACTTCAACGTTAAAAAACGCGGGAAAGTTGAAGTAAATAACAAAATTTTCATAATCCCATTTGGAGGAAAAGAAAGAAAAATCTGTGGAAATATTCAAGGCATGTATGTGTATATATATACAATTGGACAAGAAGATAAGAATTTCTATACCCATTTGAGGAAAAACAAAATTTCATGCATGCATTCAAGTTATATACAGTGTGAAGATAAAAATTTACATACCCAATTGAAGGGAAAGGAAGTGGAAGCATTCAAGGAGCGTATGTATATATTATATGTAAAATAAAATATAATATAGAGAAGTTAGGAGGCTTGACCAGAGGAGAGATGGCCTGACGGCAGCCATGAAAATGACCTTTCCTTTTCGCTATTTAAATAAGGTGGCCGCTGGGAGGGCGTTTTCAATGGGGTGGGGTCAAAATTGTGGACAAATTTTTTTATTCATTTTCTACATATTTTTTCTTCTTTTTCACACTTCCCAATTCTATTGATGAAATTCTTAGTAAGTTTCTTTTGATTCTTAGAGTTTAAGGCTACGATGGATTCCAAGAAATTTGAGAGAAAATGGGAGGGTAGAAGAAAAGAAAAAAAAAAATTTATATGACACTTCAAGATTTTTTTTAATAAAAATTAAATAATTTAAAAATTACATAAATGTTTAATTAATTTGAATTATATTTTATTTTTATTTATATTTTTCATAGTGAAAGCAATAATGACATTTTATAAAATATATTTTAAAAATCAAACATCATCTAAAAGAAAGTTAAAAAAAAAAAATTAAATACACAAAAATTTATGGTTACAGTAATGTATTGTGTGTAATTCTCATCGATGTCATTATTTTGTAAATTTTTTGTTTTAAGTTTGTACATTTGTGTAAACATACCGTTTTGTAATTTAATCCTCCTATTATTTAGTATCTTGTTCTCATCTCATTGTATCTAATATGATATTTTTATACCATCGTTCAAATATTCATATTTCATTATACATTTAAATTAGGGATGATAACAGGCCAAGTTCAAGATAGGGCGATTTCATTCAAACCCCACCTTGTTTATTCAAAATAATTTTTATCCTTATTCTATTAAAAAAAAAATTAAACAAGAGGGCAAGGTAGAGCGAGTATGCGAATTTTCCATACCTACCCCGTCTTGCTCGTTTAACTTTTTTTTTGAGAATTTTTAAAATTTTAAAAAATTATATTTTAATTTTTTTAAAAAAATATTTTTAAATTTTTTTAATTTTATTAAATAAATATATTTTATAAATAATTATAATATTATAATTTTTATAATTTATTTGTTGAAAAGTATTTATTATTATTATTTATTAAAAATAAGAAAATAAAAATTAAATTAAATTAATTTTTAAAATTAATTATATATATGATTGAGATGTGATAAGGTGGGATAGGGTGGGACAAGACTATACCCAAACCCACTCGTCCCATTAGGGACGGGGCAGGTATTGAAAGAAAAATCGATCCCTAATTTGAATAACCAAGATTTAAAATTTGAAATAAGATACAATTGACATAACACATTTTTCCAATTCATCTTTACATTTTTTTTTTTCTTTGTTTTCATGCTTTTCCGCACCACTTATTGAATTATTATGAGTTGTGGTTAAAGGAAAATAATAAATAAATTTAAATGAACAAAAATTTACTGATAGAGTAAACTAGAAGCAAAAATAATTTTTAATTCTGTTTTTACTTTTTTAACTATTAAACACGTTTGGTAATTTTATTTTCTACTTTTAAAACATAAATAAAAACAAAAATACATTTCATAATTATATAACAATAAGTATGAACAAAAAACTTTTTTGTTGATTTATCAAGATATTTTTGTGAGTTTTGGCAATTCCTTAATTTCCTTAGCTTTATGTAAATTGCATTTTAGTTACGGATATTTGGTAAATTTTAATATTTATTATTTAATGATTTAAGTTAACTTTAAGTTAAATTATATTTAAGTTGTTGATTTTAAAAATATACTACTTAATTCTTACTTTAAATATTAACATTGTTTGATAAAATTAAATTAAAATTTATTCTAAGCCATCAAATTGACATATTTATCATCATAAATTATAATTAGGGTAAATGAGATCGAATGTCAATGAAGATCGTGGAGTAACAAAAAAGATTGTAAAGATGATTTACTTATTAGTTAAGATTATTTTTTACTTTAAGTCAAATCATTAAGTTATTCTATCAAATATATGTAATTTACTTAATAATTTAAATTAAGTTATTAAGTCACTTTAAGTTATTAAGTTAGTTTGCCAAATATCCATTTATTCTAAGAAAATTTGAGACAGAGAATGATGAGAACAAAAGAGAAGAGAAAAATATGAGAAAGATAGAGTGAAAGAAAAGAAAAATAAGTTTAATCTTAAAAATTTGTTTTTAATATATTTCATTAAAATTCATTTTTTCTCTTGATTTTTAAAATTAATTTTCATTATATTTGATTTTTTTTATCAAATATTTTAGATTCAATTATAATTTTACATGGAGAAGTTTACAAAACAAAATAATTTACATTTTGATTTTTTTGCTCATCATATAATGAAATTTAAATTAATACTTAAACACTACTATGTAGTTAGACCTTGGACGCTTACATTTCAATTTAAAAAAAATTTAATATTAATTTAAATTTTATTAAGTATTCCCTTCTACTTGTCTCCACTTTTTGACCATTTTTCAAAACCTCAAGTTGATGTTTAGCACAAAAAACTTAAGATTGAAATTTTGAAACAAATTTTTTTTAAATGCTTAATTTTTAAAAATGCAAAAATTTATTATGTTTAGTGAAATTTAGATAACAAAATTGTCCTTATGATAATAATAATAATAAAAAGACCTCGGACCTTGCCTTAATTATATATAAAATTAAATTTAAACTAGTTATATTTTTTTCTATATTAATATATGTAAAATAAAAAAAATCAAACTAAATAAGTTATAAAATTTAATCATATAAGGAAGGGATAGGGTAATTACGAAAAAATTTCATATCCACTCCACCCCGCATTTAAATTTTTATTGGTATATAACTGAGAATAATTTTATATAAACAATGTGAATAAGGGTGACTTATCTCGCCTTATTGTCATCCCTAATTAATAATGTTGGCAAGAAATAAAATTATGATATCTTATAAGGTGATAGGGATGATGCTTTAAGGTCACATTTATATGCTATAATAAGAAAATGAAAAGGAGAAATCAATTTCATTCCTATTAATTCATTATTGTATTTGGATTGTTTTGTAGAATGTGAATAGGAATAATAATAAAAAAAAAACTTTCTCATAAAGTTTTTGATTCCTCTCTGCAGGTTGTAATTTACGTCTATTCTCATTCTATTTTCATTTTTATTTTATTTCAACATACTAAATACACCATAATTGTGAGGGAGTACGCTACTTTTGAATTATCAAAATTCCGAAGATCAACCGAAAATTATTATCTTTCATAGTACTTATAATTTATGAAAGATTTGCAAAACCATTATTGATCATGGAAGTTGTGAAAATTGATGTCTTAAGTATCTATAAGCTCTAGGACAAGAGAAGCATCCCATCCAAAGCCATACAAATTAGCATGGTAATGAGATAACAATCATACAACATTGTCTTCTTTTTCCTTTGAAAATAAATTCCATAATTATGCATGGTGGGTGTAGTTGAAATGGATGCATGCCATGTATACTATTTGGGCAACCTTGGCAATTTGATAGAGAATTTGAGGATAGTTTTGAAATGTTTTTAGTGAAAGTATTTTCTTTGAAAATATTTTTTGGAAAATCACTTATCAAGTATTTCTCTAAAAAATATTATAAGTGGTTTTTCAACACTATAAATGATTTTGCAGATTTTTAAAAATGTTTCCTGAATTTTACTAAATATATAATTTTTTATTAAAAATATTTTTTAGGCTAAAAATACTTCCTAGAATCACTACCAAATGGAATTTTAATGCACCATGGAAGAAAGACTCTTAGCTGATTCCCAAAATTTTGAGAAAAAGAAAATGTTGAGGAAAAATAAAAGGGAAAAAAGAGGGAAAAAAAAATTAAAGATAGATTTCAAATCAATAAATCATTTTTATTTTCTATTTTAAACTCATTCATTTTATTTTATTTCTTCTATATAAAAAATGAAATAATTTAAATATATATAAGTTTTTAACTAATTTTGTTTATGTTTTATTTTATTTTTTTGTATTTTTTATGCTAAAATTAAATATGGGAATTTTTTTTTTTAACTTGCATCTTTTGAGAACCAATGATAACAATACTCGTTTTGAAAAAATAATATGAAAATACTTTGTGAAATAAGATTGGGAAGTTTAAGTTGAAGTCATTTTAAAAGTAACATATCAAACACTTATGAGTGTGTTTGTTAATAATTTCAGGAAGTATATTCTTTTTAACACTTAAAATTTTTATCTTTCAAGTATTAGAAAAACTAGAAACGTTTCTTAAAATCACTGTCAAACATACCCTTATTTTAAGAAAATAATAAAATATTGTTTTAAAAAATAAGCAAGTAAAAAATAAATCTAACTTTTAGTGGCATCTAGGAGAGAGAGAAAATTATACTAATCTTAGTATAAAGATGGTGCATAAAAATAATTAATGAATTAATCATAGGTTTTGCCACTTGATACGTATATTTATAGGAGGTGATGTCACTAATGACCATGTTAATTAGTGACAAAAATAACATGACAAGCTTAAGCGATGACCTAATCACATACCAATTTTTTCATTAACAAATTCAAATATCATATTTAAAATGAGGTATCTTTGACTTGCAATTTGTTAGTAAGTGACGACATGATGTCAAATACTTTATTTTAAGTTTTAGAAATCATCGATACAATGTTTTGTGAAAATTACTATAATTTCAAAAGAAAAAAAAAGATCGTTATTCTTAGAAAATATTAATGCAATTAAGATGTGGGATTATGAAAAAGAGACGTTATCGAGAAATATAATATTACTTATCATTTTACACCATATTAAATTTAGGGTTATCTATGAACTTGAGACACTACAAATTGGGGTTTGTTTGTACAAACCATGGCTTGGGAATTAGAGGTCTCGGGTTTAACTTTATTTAAAATTTACTCGATCGAATTTATTAAACCCTATACTCATTATATAGAAAAATGGTAACATTATTGTTAAAATACGAGCATTAAACATATATTTAAAGTCTATGTTTCGAAGGGTGATGATAAGATGAGACCATACAAAAAATACAAGCAACATGGATTAACTTAATATTATCGATCAAGTACTCAAAATTAAGTATCAAGTCAAACCCTAAAACGGCATAATTCCGAGGAATATCTAGGGTTTGTAATTGATTAAACAAGTTTAAATGTCGATATTTGTTTAATTAAAGTTTATAATGATGGAGATGTGTGTGGAGCCAGCTCTAACCTACTTTGAAAATGATGAGAGAATCAAGAGTGTTTATATATTCATAGTGACTTCTCTAATTAACTTTGTTTAATTATTGTTTTACCGAAGCTTGGTTTCTTCCCCTTAATCTATAGATGATAATGGCTTCATTTATGCTTTTTAATATTAAATTTTTATCTTATGGAAAAATACAAAATTCTTCAATAATTCAAAGGGTATGATGGCTTCACTATCAATGAATTTGGGGAAGGGCTTGATTGACACATACCATTTGAATAATATTATTTATTCTAACTTTGTTTAAAAAATAATAATAAAAATAAAAAAATAAAAAATATCCACAGCCCCTTTTTTTTGTTTTGGTTTTTAAATTAAGAATTTGGTAAAGAAATTTAAAAAAAAATTTTAAAAAAAAATTCTAATTACTAAACCTCTATTTGGAGCACAAAAATATTTTATCTAAAAGAAAATATATTTATATCTTGTTTGATAATTGTTTTTTAAAACAGTTTTTTGTTATACAAAACAAAAACATAGGATAATATGTGTGATAATTAACAAATAGAAATAGTTTTATATTCTTATCAACAAAAAATCTTTTTAAGTTGTTTTTAGTCATTTTTCATGGACTTTTAAAAAATAATTATATAAAATAAAAATAAGAAAAAATATATAATTAAAATTTTATCCATTCTTGAATTATTTAATCTTTATATAGAAGAGAAAAAAAAATAATGAGTTTGAAATAACATATAAAATATTTTTATTGATTTTAAATGAATATTTTTTTGGTGTTTTTCACTTTTTCTCTTCATTTTTTTCCTTCGCACTTTCTCTCACATTTTCCGGAAACCAAACATGGCCTAAAAATTAGTTGAAAACTTAAACATTTTTAGATTTGTATTATTTATATGGAAATAAGAGATTAATAAATTTGAAGAGCCATTTCATAAAAAAATTATTGAGTTAAAATTTTTTTTTTTAATTTCGATTTTTTTTTTTTCTTTTTGATTTGAAAATTTAAAAATATAATACAAACTCAGAATCATCTTACACAACAGGCTACAGCCAACAAAACCCAGAGCCTTTTCACCCGCTCCGCCACTCCACAAAAAGGATGATGAAATCCTGACATCTAGTTTAATATTTCCAACCTCAGCAGGGTAAGATTAACAACAAAATTCATATCCAAGACACGTATTCCTGCTGAGAATCACCCATCTACAAGGTCCAGAAGGCACCTCCAGCCTGGAAAACTAAAAAGCTCCAACTCCTCAGCTTCCCAGTACTAGAGATTTTCCCAGAAAATTGGCTGGACCTTCTCAAGAGACGATGGGTATCCATAAAAACCTGTTTGTTTGTTTTCAGATCATTACTCTTCACAACAGCTTTGAAAATAGGATATTTTCTTAGCTGATGTAAACAGAGTTGGCAGAATAATCACCTGGGTTACTCTGCTTGAGTGCCTGGGAAATTGGCGTTGAGAAATCGCCTATGAGAAACAAAGAAAGTTCAAGAGCAACAGTGAAAGGCCGAACATGAAATATTCAAAGAGTTTGTTGCAACATACAAATATGCCCTCAAAGGAAGCTTATAAATCTACTTATAGAAAACGGAGCATTAGATATGCTTTCATGTTCAGACAAAATCCAGTTTTTAGCGTTTAAGCTACCATACTGTCACATCTACTACTGCTGCACCCATTGATATTAGGTCAGGTTTTGCCCAGCTCAGTTTGGTAATACGTGTGTATGTACTGATCTAACAGCATCAAGTGTGGAAAAAGGGCCAGGACATTTGGGTGTTGAAGGACAAGTTGTACAACATGCTGAGCAGTTGCAAGCAGATGCGGATACAGATACACTTAAACAGTCCACCTAAGATCTTTGAACATAGAAGAGGTTATGCAAAGAATATTAGAGGCCCTTTTCAGTTGGATAAAGAAGTAAAACCACTAGTTTTCATAGTTTGTTTTTGCAAAATGATTATGATTCTTCTCAGCTCTGCTATGTCATTCCCAACTCCTAGAAGGCATTGTCAAGAAATTTGGTTCTATGAAAAATCTGGCTCCTACTATTGAGGGAAGAGAATGCGGTGTTCAGATTGGTTTTCCAGTCCCAGATTATGTACGTAGACTGAATCAGATCACAAAGAAGATTGATATGTACCAAGCTATTGGCGAACTGGTCCACCAAAGACGAGGAAAAAGAATCACTTGAGACTGAAAAGTGAAAACTATCATTAAATATGAAGATTCATAAGCTGCTGAGCCTGCTTGAGATGGGTTCATGGCCTAGATTAATGAGCAGTGCTGCATGGAGCAATAAATCAGAGAATCATAAACTATAGAAGCATAGATCTTCACTTGGGGCGATTAATCTCTTCAGAGGGTTACTGGTCAAGTTGGTGGCCCCTTACCTACCAGCCATACCAGGTCACAGTTTTGGGATCCAGCAATGGAGGAGGCTTCTAGTAATTTTGATGGGTGGAAGGAAGATGACCTATCTTCAGAGGGAAGGACCGCATTGATTCGGGTCTATTAAAGCATATATTAGCTTGTTTGTACAAACCGCTTGGGAATTAGAGGTGTCGGGTTTAACTTTATTTAAAATTTACTCGACCGAATTTATTAAACCCTATACTCATTATATAGAAAAATGGAAACATTATTGTTAAAATACGAGCATTAAACATATATTTGAAGTCTATGTTTCGAAGGATGATGATAAGATGAGACAATGCAAAAAATACAAGCAACATGAATTAACTTAAAATTATCAATCTCATCAATGTTAAGTACTCAAAATTATCAAGTCAAACCCTAAAACGGCATAATTTCGAGGAATATCTAGGGTTTGTATTTGACTAAACAAGTTTAAATGTCGACATTTGTTTAATTAAAGTTTATAATGATGGAGATGTGTGTGGAGCCGGCTCTAGCCTACTTTGGAAATGATGAGAGAATCAAGAGTGTTTATATATTCATAGTGACATCTCTAATTAACTTAGTTTAATTATTGTTTTACCAAAGCTTGGTTTCTTCCCCTTAATCTATAGATGCTAATGGCTTCATTTGTGCTTTTTAATATTAAATTTTTATCTTATGGAAAAATTCAGCTTCCCAAATTCTTCAATAATTCAAAGGGTATGATGGCTTCACTATCAATGAATTTGGGGAAGGGCTTGATTGACACATACCATTTGAATAATATTCTTTATTCTAACTTTTGTAAATAATAATAATAATAATAATAAATAATAAAAAATAAAAATATTCACAACCCCTTTTTTTGTTTTGGTTTTTAAATTAAGAATTTAGTAAAGAAATTTTAAAAATAATTTTAAAAAAAATCTAATTACTAAACCTCTATTTGGAGCACAAAAATATTGTATCTAAAAGAAAGTATATTTATATCTTGTTTGATAATTTTTAAAAAAAATAATTTTCTATTATACAAAACAAAAACATAAGATGATACGTGTGATAATTAGAAAATAGAAATGGTTTTATATTCTTATCAACAAAAATATTTTTTTAAGTTGTTTTCAGTCATTTTTCATGGACTTTTAAAAATAATTATAATATATATATATATATATATAATTAAAATTAGTTAAAAATTTATACATCTAAGAATGATTTAATCTTTACATAAAAGAGAAAAAAAAATAAGAAAAATGGGTTTGAAATAACATATAAAATAATATATTAATTTTAAATTCATTTTTTAGTTTTTTCACTTTTTCTCTCTATTTTCTTTTCCTTGCACTTTCCTTCACATTTTCCGGAAACCAAACATGGCCTAAAAATTAGTTGAAAACTTAACCATTTTTAGATTTGTATTATTTATATGGAAAGAAGAGATTAATAAATTTGAAGAACCATTTCATAAAAATTTATTGAGTTTAATTTTTTTTTTTTTTAAATTTCGATTTTTATTTTTTCTTTTTGATTTGAAAATTTAAAAATATAAAACAAACTCAGAATCATCTTACACTACAGGCAACGGCAAAAAAAACCCAGAGCCTTTTCACCCTCTCTGCCACTCCACAAAAAAGATGATGAAATCCTGACGTCTAGTTTAATATTTCTAACCTCAGCAGGGTAAGATTAACAACAAAATTCATGTCCAAGACACGTATTCCTGCTGAGAATCACCCATCTACAAGGTCCAGAAGGCACCTCCAGCCTGGAAAACTAAAAAGCTCCAACTCCTCAGCTTCCCAGTACTAGAGATTTTCCCAGAAAATTGGCTGGACCTCTCAAGAGACGATGGGTATCCATAAAAACCTGTTTGTTTGTTTTCAGATCATTACTCTTCACAACAACTTTGAAAATAGGATATTTTCTTAGCTGATGTAAACAGAGTTGGCAGAATAATCACCTGGGTTACTCTGCTTGAGTGCCTGGGAAATTGGCATCGAACGGCTTGCCTTGGAGATGCTTGTGGAGTGAGCCATGGAATATTTGTCTAGCCCATCAAGCCTGAAAGATAAAGTGTCCATGGAAACAGAAAGTTACCAGAAAAGGAGAGAGCAAAGTAATCAATAAAAACCCAATCCAATATCTTCAGTCCAGTATGAATGTAGTACTGAATACAAGTTCAAATGTAACATGGAATATAATGGAGCCACATAGTTCTGTTAAAAAATCCCAAATGCTCCCTCAATTAACATTTACAAAACAAGCAACAAAACAAAGGTACAAATCGCCTATGAGAAACAAAGAAAGTTCAAGAGCAACAGTGAAAGGCCGAACATGAAATATTCAAAGAGTTTGTTGCAACATACAAATATGCCCTCAAAGGAAGCTTATAAATCTACTTATAGAAAACGGAGCATTAGATATGCTTTCATGTTCAGACAAAATCAAGTTTTTAGCACTTAAGCTACCATACTGTCACATCTACTACTGCTGCACCCATTGATATTAAGTCAGGTTTTGCCCAGCTCAGTTTGGTAATACATGTGTATGTACTGATCTAACAGCATCAAGTGTGGAAAAAGGGCCAGGACATTTGGGTGTTGAAGGACAAGTTGTACAACATGATGAGCAGTTGCAAGCAGATGCAGATACAGATACACTTAAGCAGTCCACCTAAGATCTTTGAACATGGAAGAGGTTATGCAAAGAATATTAGAGGCCCTTTTCAGTTGGATAAAGAAGTAAAACCACTAGTTTTCATAGTTTGTTTTTGCAAAATGATTATGATTCTTCTCAGCTCTGCTATGTCATTCCCAACTCCTAGAAGGCATTGTCAAGAAATTTGGTTCTATGAAAAATCTGGCTCCTACTATTGAGGGAAGAGAATGCGGTGTTCAGATTGGTTTTCCAGTCCCAGATTATGTACGTAGACTGAATCAGATCACAAAGAAGATTGATATGTACCAAGCTATTGGCGAACTGGTCCACCAAAGACGAGGAAAAAGAATCACTTGAGACTGAAAAGTGAAAACTATCATTAAATATGAAGATTCATAAGCTGCTGAGCCTGCTTGAGATGGGTTCATGGCCTAGATTAACGAGCAGTGCTGCATGGAGCAATAAATCAGAGTATCATAAACTATAGAATCAAAACAGGCGTGACAAGAAGCATAGATCTTCACTTGGGGAGATTAATCTCTTCAGAGGGTTACTGGTCAAGTTGGTGGCCCCTTACCTACCAGCCATACCAGGTCACAGTTTTGGGATCCAGCAATGGAGAAGGCTTCTAGTAATTTTGATGGGTGGAAGGAAGATGACCTATCTGCAGAGGGAAGGATCACATTGATTCGGGTCTATTAAAGCATATATTAGCTTATTATTACTATTACCCTACCAGTGGGATAGATTCCAGAATGGAGAAATTCAAAAGGATTTCCTGTGGCTAATGACAGTGAGGGTCAGAAAGAACACTAGATTGGGTAGAATCAGATTTGTAGGACCAAAGCTCAGGGAATCCAGCCTTAAGTTGACTCTCTAAGAGGAATAGAGCCTTCATCTACAAGTGGTTATGGAGGTTCACAAGAAAGAAATTCCATATGGCATTAGGTGACTATGAGCATCTATGATTCACATGGTAACAGATGTGATATCAACTGTGTGATCAGGAATCCACATAGGTGTTCTTGGAAAACCATATTTCTTGTTATCAGGAATGACTAGTTTTGTTTCATGGATGGTGATGGATGACATATCAAATTTTAGGGGGACCTATGGTAGGGGAACTAGCCATTCTGCAACCCCTATCTTCATCTCCACATCATGTCTAGATCGAAAGGTTTCTTCATTGCAAGCTTTTATTCCACTTATAAGTACCATACATGGAATTTTGATGACTTATCTTTCCTTTCACTGTCTCTTCATGATTGGGATAGCCAACCCAAAGCCAAGGAACTTGGCTTGGGTGTGGGTCTTTTGTCAAAATGGAATGGGCATTATGCTATACATCTGATGAGAGACTGGGCATTATGTTAAAGAGGTCCATTTTCACTCAAATCTTTCTTCGATCCACTTTCAAGAAACGATTACTCTATTTCCTTCCCTGAAGCCAAGTTCATTCAATCAACTAAGACTCTTCCAGAAATAAGTGCCTTCATTTGGCCAACTTAGAATGTTCTACCAAGCTATGAACCTGACTGTTGCTTTGTGTGCTTGGTAAGCTGGGTGTCTTTTCCTTCCTCTGCCCCTTTGTACTGGAGTATGGCAGAGACTATTCTTTAATCAGGTTGCTCCAACACCTATAGAAACTAGTTGGTCATATCATTTCAGGAGTTCAGCTGAACTTTATGGGGAAAGCATTATGGGGCAGAGCCATCACAACCACATTATGAGCTATCTGTCTCGAGAAATTACAAGATTTTGGGATCAGAAGGAGATCAGTTTTTGACCTGGGGAAGAACACATGTTATTACCAGACACTTTGGAATCTAGGGTTATCCAAGAAGCACCTATGGAAGTTAAGCTTGAGGTTCTTTTTGGCAGGCGAACCCACATAATCTGACAACCTACCCCCTCCAGTGACTGTTATAGCACTCACATTCAACAAGTTAATACTGACAGGCACCCTGGAAAACTCCTTACTTATTGACATCCAAATTCTAGACAAATGAATACTGGTGAATGATAAGCTCTTAAAAGACGATAGAGAGAGAATCATCAGGTCATTCTCAACTCTAGTTGGGTTCAAGCTGGCCAGTGAGGCTGAGATTCTAGCTTACAAAAAAGCCTAAAGAGACAAAGCTGATGAGTTCCTTCAACATCAGGTGAAGAGGGATAACCAACAACTCATCATTGGTGTCCCAGAAGAGAAGAAGGCCATGGAAATATGATCCATGAACAAAAAGGATTTTAAATCTTCCTAGTAATATGGGTTGATTTTAAAAGAGGAATTCCCACTTCCATTCTTTTTGTTGGGAATGTCTTTCCCTTGAAATCCAATTGGATCCTCCATTTCGTCTATCTTTGTTCTCATACATTCTCCAAATTTGAAGGACACCTCATCCTTTTCTGTAGTTGAGTCCTTCTATAGATAATACAGTCATAATATCTGATAAAAGAAAAATGAAAGAAAGAATACTAGAATAATCCCCTATGCATTGAATCAGGCATTCCTGTCCAAGCAATCTTTATTAAACTGTTTTTCCTTTATATCCTTTTCACATTTTTCTAGGGCTTGTTTCATGTTTTGTTTCGCACTGTAACTATGTATGGATTCACATTTTTCATGTGTGTCCTCACTCGATGGCAGGATTTGCTTTCTTATTTGTGAAAATTTGATTTTTGAAAATTTGGAGTTGCCACTTATTTTTGTTTATATTTAAAGGGAAAACAAAATAAGAAATAAAACCCTAAGTGTGACTCCTTAAAAGGAAAAGTAGGTCTATGAAAAACCGATTATGGGTCCAAGGGTCAAGTTACCTATCAGGAAGATAGAGTGATGAACCGTAGCACCCCTCTAAGCCCTAAAATTAGGTCTCTACTAATCAAGATAAGGCAAGTATGACTATTAATTAAGAAATCAATGGATACCAAGGTAATCATAAGATATATCATATAGCTAAACAGCATAATAATGGAGAATGAATAAACAAGATGGAGGTAGGAACGTACCTTAGCAACGAACGAAAGCGCTTTCACGGAAACAAGGTTAGTGGATGATAATAAGCATAAAACATCTCATATATCATAATGGAAAGGCAAAGTCAATTAATATCAATAAGTACAAGGCATTTAGGATCAATAATAAGAGGAGAATATCATGTATGTTGGGTCCCACCACTGCCCAATTTTTTTGGCATGAATTTATTCTATAAAGTCCATCTTCCAAATGATCATGGAAGAAGGATCATAGGAATCTGAATGAAATTCCATTATTTTTTGGAATTATAGAATTTATTCATGTTTATTATAAAATCGAGAAAAATCAAGAAAAAAAAATGCATGCCAGAAGGAAATTTGGTGGCAAACAATTTATCAAAACTGGATTTTGGAGATCTAAAAAATTCTGAGGAATTAAAAGGGTAAGGAAATAAGTTGATTGAAAACAGGATTTAAAATCAAATTTAAAGCATGCAAAAAGGGGCATTATAAAACCAAGAAACTGCATGATTGGCAAAGGGACACATGTGCTTGAAAATGGCACACCAAGGTGGCCTTGCAAAGGTGGGGAAGCGAGGTTATGGAATAAGATCTGAGAAGAACAAATTTGTCTGTTGAACATGCAGGGATTACATACACCACCTGATTATTTTCTCTTCCCTCCAAACCTTGGCTACTTCAAGACAATCCATCAATTGAATCAACTTTGACATCACTTGCTTCCAATAGTGACTGCAACCTACCCCAAAGTTGTACTTGTATGCAGACTCCAATAAAAAGGTGTACCCTCTCAAAGCAGTTTTCTCAAGATATACAGTCACCAACTTTGGCAGATACAGGAGAATTTTGAAGACATTCTTGAGAATGAGTTTGTTTAGGTTCCACAGCTACTCTGTATGTCGGAGGCAAATTGATGCCTTGGAGAGCCATCCAATCAATTTCCTTGTCCCATCTTTTCCAGTCCCACCAAGCAAAAGTATAGCTAGATGTAACAGCATTCTGGTAATGGTTCCAAGGAATAGGTCTCTGAATCAAGATATCATGAATATGGGGGAAAGAGCCTGAGTCAGGCACTGAAAGTAGTTGTGCATCACCACTTTTATCCCAAGATAAATGTGAACCACACCTAAAGAAAGGGGAGCATGTGCATGAGAGATAGCATTGGAGGGTTGCCATGCATTCCCAAAGTCCTGCTCTTCTTCCTTCTCTCACGCCCCCCAAATCACCGTATTTCTGAGTCCCAAATCCACTGGTTCAATCAAACTGGACTAGGAAACATGACAAGAACCAGACCAGCAATGGGAAAATTCTGCTTGAGGTTCAAGATGTTCCATATGACTTTTCCAAAATTTCAATGCCATTTTGCCCCTCCTGACACCTGAACCAATCCAATTTAACCAAACCTTTGCAGCCAAAAAAGTCAATCCATCTCCATCCAAATTAGCGTTCAAACTGTCAGTTGCAGTTTCCTTGTCAGGAACATTGATTGCATTAGATTCTGACTCATTTCATGACCACAGGCCAGCACTAGTTATCTTAATTTGCATGAGCTGGGCTTCTGTTGTTTCAACTCTAGAGAACTCACTGGAACAATCAGGCTGTTGGACGTAATTGGTGTGCATAACAACGAGAATACAAAAAGAGTGATGGCCACAAAGGGGTAAATGTACTTGAGAGAAGCTCTGACTATGGGAGTCAGTATTTGGGAGAAGCGCTCTTGAATCCTAATGAAGGTCAGAAGGTCTGTTCTGGATCCATCCCTGCCTCTCTCTGTCAAATGAAGATAATCTGTCCAGGATTTGGATGCAAGGCCATGTTTAAGAGACTTATGCAGAATATTTATCCATAGCTCCCCACCCGAAACTTCTGCATAAGGCATCTTCCCGGTGTGAACTATCGTCTTGGGTCCATGAAATGATTCCAAACATGTGTGACTTCTCCAAAGCAAAGAGAACTTCTGCCACATGAAACCTGGCAGCATTCTCTGAGAAATATTTCCTTGGTTGTCTCTGGCTAGTGTGTGCAAATCACCTCCATGGGGCTGAACTCCATCACCAAGCAAGAGAATTCTGTGTCTTAAAATATGTATACCAGGTAGGTGGAAATGAATGATGCAAGGATTGCAATATCTCTCTCTCAGCCCATATTTTCATCATTGCAAAACTAACATCTTTCTGCCATCTCCTGTGTACCTTCAAGAACTAATAACCAATCTTTTAATTCTCTGGACACATCTGCATCATCAGGCTTTCCCAAATTCAAGAAACCATTGGTTTCCCCATCTTTGGAACTTCCATCCTCTTCCAGATCATCCTCAAGAAGAGGTGACCATTACCACGACCTTCTTCTTCAGTTCCATTGAATCCAGATAAACCCGTCTTCAACTTTGCTTTTCTGCAACAATTTCCATGCCCCTTTTCCTTGCAAGAGAGAGTGCAGTTTCCATGGGTTTGTATGGAGTTCTGCAGAGCATCATTTAGTGGGTTCACGGTGGTTCCAAACACACCATCATAATCAAACCCGTTGCAGAGCTCCTCATGCATTTTGGTCTTGTCCATCCTCACACCATAGACTACTCCTTGATTCAGATCGATGACTCTTACCTCCCAAGCCTTGAAAGTAAAGGCTGTGTTGTTCAAATCATGGACCTTGCTCCGATGATAGAAATAACTGGCTTGTTTGGGATAAGGCTAAGTATCTGTTCTCCCATTGTGCAAGCTTCACTAGATGACACTGCTCTCTGAACTCTTTGATAGCAAAAGATCATTGAGCGTTCCAATCACATTATTGTGCTGAGTAAACACAGCTCTTGGCCAATCAATCATGGAGTATGGGGCAGACCTCTAGCACTTCCACTTGGCCTACTGCTGATGGAACAACTTTCTGTTGGTTTTCATTTTTCTTTGAATTCAGGAACTGACCCCACATCTTCTAGATGCTCTCAATGCATGCAAACATTGAGATTCATGCAAGTATGGCTTCCAAGGAAGAGTGCTTCAGAGTAAAAGGATCCAGTAGAGTGATACAGTTACTAACTTTCATGTAAATCACAAGAGGATGGAGACTTCCAGCCGCAAATTCTCTAAGGAGAAAGACCAGATCCTCACGAGGCCTACTGTTCGTTTTATGCTTCTCAATAGACCAACCTGCTGCAATAAGCATATGATTGATATGGTCATGAAGAAGAGGATGAGGATCCTTCCGAGATTCTACACTTATTGCAGCAGGAGACTTGGAGATGCATTGGGAAGAGAAGTCGGTTAAACCTTAAGATTCAACAGGAGACTTTCCTGAACAAGCATTGCAAGCTGAGAACCATCCACCTTGTTAAGAGACACAGTCACACTGTCCATGTTCATGTTTAAATAGAAGATGACACAGCCTTTACCGTAACCCAGCATCACTTTAACAAAGACACATTCATTTTCTTCTGTCTTGACTTTGTTAAGCGGAGACTCATCATCTGAAGACTTTGTAGCATTTGTACTACTTCCACCAGAATTTCCCGAGCTTAGATCCAACCCAAAACCAATTAAGGCAGCAATAGTTGGTCTGTTGCAAAAGATCTCCAATTTGGACATGCGAATGCTCATCTGTATCTAAGGTTGAACACGGCTGATGCATGGAATTTGGACTCAGCATGCATGTCTCTTCATAGCTGAGAACACAGTCACTCTACTTCCTTCAACAACACAGCATGCATCCCAGCCTTAGTCGATAAATAAGATGTACCCAGGTGAGTAACCAAGGTCCTCTTGAATGCATTCACTCTCTGCATATATGTCTATCAATGCATTCCCCAAGAACAAGCCCAAAGCCATACCTCGCCATCTGATAAATCCATCAATCCACTTCCCCAGATCGAGTTCACTAGAAAACCAGAGCGAAAGAACAGAGACCAGAACAGAGGGGAACTAGAGAAAAACAAAAAAAGAAGCAAACAAACAATATATGAATAAAGAGAAGCCACATTTCCTGTGCCTTCAATGGGCTTCGACTGGTGGGAAAGATACTAGAAGATTCAAACAAGAGAAAGGCAGCCAACATCTTCAGATAACACACATGAAACAGAGCTTCGCTGAGTTCAAATAATGTTAAAAAAAAGCGAATGAAACAAAAAACAACAAGCTTATGAACAAATCAGAAATCAGCATAACTCACATGTGGTCTCTATCATCCATAACCAAACAAACAAACAAAGCCCCAAGCAGCAAAAGGAGAAGATGAAGAACATAGGAAGTGAAGATGAACAAGAAAATACCCAGAAAAAGTACCTCAGAAGTCCTCTAAGCAGCAAAGATTGCTGAACTTCTCAATGCTCTCCCTCTGGAAGACTTTCTTCCTTGCTCTCTTTTCTTTTTCGGTTTTCCTCCCTCGCCCTCTCCTTCCTCTCTGCTTGCTCTTGTTTCCTTTCCTCTTGGTCCTTCCCTGGTTTCTTTTTTTCTGACTGCTACTCAAGACACGCCCTCTTTCTAAAACAGCCCAAGAATGTCCCTGCTACATGTCCCTCTCTCCCCAAAAACCAGCAAAGAAATCACAAGCTCCTCCCTCTGTTCTTCTCCTCTCTCCCTAACTTTTTCTTGCTACTTAAGCCTCCCTCTCTCTCTCAAACAAAACCAGAGAAATCCTCCTCTCTCTCTACGTGTCCCTCTCTCTGTGCCACACTCTCTCTGTAACAAACCAGCAGCAGGTGAAATCCCATACTCCAAGGTGTCTCTTTCTGCCAGCACAAAAAGGTGTCTAGAAGCTTCCTAGGGTGGCCAAAATATGTCTGCCTAAGGACCCAAATTGAGGGGTCTGCGCTATGATACATCAACCCAAGGAGTAATCCCACAAACAAACCAAAGGGCATCAGGAGGCTAACTAGATGTTTCAGTTGGCTGCCTAGGTCCATATGCACTCTATTCCAGATATCGACTTCTACCTCTGTAAATGCTCACCAACTACTGTCTTGTCCTTTCCAAAGAAACCATCTAGGCCGTGAATCAACTTATTGAATAGGAGTGCTTTTTAGGGTATTGATTTCACAACTTGTCAAGCACCATAATTACACAGTTCAAACCATCTGTATAGATAAAAAAGTAAAAAAGTTTAAGAAGTTTCTCATCCCAACCTTCCTCCATCTTAGATTTCATACACTTCATATTCTTCAGCTTCCAACAATTAATCAGTACAAGCATTGATTGTATTAGATGATAGATGGTGTGAATGATACAATGTAGGGGGAACAAGTGCTTCAGTAATGTGACTTGTCAGTAAAACTACTACTTGTAAGTTGAATTAAGCATCTCTGGAGATGTAAATAGAATTAGAACTATTAGAACTATAAATCAAGCAGTAGAGGGCATTGAAATGTATACCTTTTGCTCTGGAAGCATTTTCTGAATTCCTCCCACTTCCAACTTGCATCCTGGAGCTCTTGCAAATGCCTAGAGTTGACCTGAATTGCTGGGACCATAACACGCTGACTGGCTGAGATTAATAATACACCAGCAGAATATTTGCTTTGTGAAGGTTATTGGGAAACTGTGCTCAATTGTGAAGGTTATTGAGAAACTGTGCCCAATTGGATTGGATTCATTGGAGTAGCGAAACCCTCTAAGTTAAGATCCACAGATCCCACATTTATTTGCAAATACCCATGATCCTTGACTTGAACAGGAGATACTTCTTGAAAGGTTCCTGATGAATCATGAATATTATTCCCTTGTCCTTCACCCAAAATATTAAACAGTACAACTTCTGAAGCACCATAGTACCCAATAGAGTTATCTTCAGCAGCTTCTTTCTCAATCTGGTTCCCATATTCCTTGCACCTAGCATTCCCTTTAGCATGCTAACAACAGAAGAAATATAATCCACATTACCCATATGTGGTTTGTTGAAAGTAGATGAAGATATGAGAAGGAGACATCAATTTTATGAATTGATTCAGAATATCACACTGAAACTATTTGGTTTTGTGAAACATCACTGAAACTATTTGGTTTTGTGAATTCTTGTTTCATTTTGTTCACACCGTGTCCAGATGCATCATTCATGGCTTCCATGCCTAGCTATGTTTGAGTGATTTGCATGGCAGTTTATCACCGCCTACAAAGCAAATGGATGATACAAAAGGTAATAATTGAAATATGAAGTATTCACACAGAAAAGAAAAGCTAAGGAGGAATAACCCATCCAACACTCTCATTCATGAATATCTGCATGCAGAGTCTTTAATTGGTTTAATATTTACAAATCTATTCTCTTTTTGCAACGGCTCTTCATGATGTGTAAGATAAGATTGTAAACAGCAGAATCACTAAGTATTGTTAATTGAAATCCCATGGATATAAGTTTTATGAACATGACAGTACATGAAATCAATTATACCTCAATCCAGAGGATCAGCTTCTTCTCATGGACTGAGAGCTATGAAACCAATGCCTACAGTTCAGATATTATATTGTCTTGAAGATGTCAGTGTACTAATGTTTCTGCAAAGAGCTCAATATACACAAACCAATGCCTACAGCTCAGATATCAGATTGTCTTGAAGATGTCGTTGAATAAACGTTTTTGCAAAGAGCTCAATATACAGAAACCTTAGCTAAATATAAATAACTAGCCTGGAATCCTCTGTTGGCAGCATTGCTATTGAAAATAAACCAACACATATCATCAGTCTTTACTCTTTTGACTAAATCCATCACTTAGTTTTATGTCAGGAAAGGAAATGATCAGTGAAAGAAATAATGGATGGATTATTACAACATCTAGTGGAAAGGTTCAATAGCCAACTGACTGAATGTTGATTGACATCACTTGAGAGATCATCTGCCACCAAAATGTTTGGTGGGAATAAGTCATCATTACTCCTCTTATTTTGAAGTATATCCCCCATGCCGCTGACTGGACAAACTAGCGAGTTCAGGGGAGATTCTGGAAATACCGTAGAATAAATTGATGCTTAGACAAGAAAATGGGATACTTAATCTAAAAATTTATGAAATAAATTGCTTTTCAAAAGGTCAAGTCAATGCAAAGCAAACAGTAAGTGAACTGCACTTATTGGAACAGCAAATCACTTGTAGTTATTCATGCATACAAAAGGTAATATTAATACAAATTCTCTCTAATCCAAGAGTATGTTTCTTTTCTTCATGTAAAACATAATCCCAGGCTATATTATTCACTATTGATTACAATGAAGAATGCATGTGCACAAAGAAATACAAGTACAGATTAGAATATTACACTAATGTCCATTGTAGCAGTAAATTTTTAGGAAGTATGAGCAGGAACTTATTCACCACATTTGCAATTTCCATTCAGACAACCATCAGCAGACTGTAATAGGAAAGATCCCGACTTCCCATCTTTCAGTTGAGTACACAATTTTTTGCCTGACTATCTTGAAAACCATACTCTGCAAGTGCTTTTTGCAAAAGATCATCTGGCATGATGCCATTTACCAACATATGATCATACAACATCATGGCTTCAGCTAATCTTCCAACCTTGCAGTAACCACGTATCAGAATCCCATAGGCTATTACATCAGGCAACAAATGCCTGCCTATAGCACATTGAAAGGCAAGTGATGCTTCCTCCATTAGCCCCTTTTTGCAAAGACCATCAATGAGGATGCTATAACTCACAATGTTTGGAGAGACTCTGTCACCGAGCATCTTTTCATAAAGCTCAAAGGCACTCTCTGTATTTTCAGTTTTAAAATAGCCATCAATTAAACAACTATATGTTAATATGTTAGGTTCAGGACCCCTTTCCAGCATAGAGGAGAATATCAACATTGCGTCGTCCATTCTACCATCCTTACAATAAGCATCAATCAAAATGGTAAAAGTAATAGCATTTGGCTTGGTCCGTCCACATTTCAGAACTTCAAAAAGTTTAATGGCCTTGGAAAATATTTTCAAAGAGCAGTAACCACATATCATTGTGTTGTATGTCACGATATCGGGTTCTAACCCATACTTAATGATTTCCCTCAATAATTCCAGCACATTCTCCACACAGCCTTCCCTGAAAAACATATTAATGAGAACATTATAAATGCAAATATCTGGAAATATTCCATTGCTTTGCATCAGCTTGAAAATCTGTAATCCAGTTGCTGGATCCCTTTTCTTGCAGAATCCATCAATGAGAGTGCAATAGATTATATGATCTGGTGAAAACCCCTTCTTCAGCAATTGGAAGAACAATGCCAATGCCTCATCCAATCTCCCTTGCTCCGCAAGCCCTCTAACAAGCACAGTGTAAGTAACTACATCTGGGATTACTTTATACATGCCCATGAGGATGTACATCTTCACACCATCCCTTGTTCGTTTCAATCTAAAACAGCCATCAATTAAGGTGTTAAACAAATAGTTATTGAGTGTTAAACCCCTTTTCACAGCTTGGAAGAAAAACCTGAGAGCCTCATCCATCATCCCTTGTCGGCTAAGACCATTTATAAGCATACTACAGACAACAACATCAGGAACGTGGCCCTTCCTTAGCATAATCCCATACAGACCAAACCCATCTCTCAAATTTTCAGATTTGCAAAAGCCATCAATGAGACTACTATAAGTCAACACTGACGGTTCTAAACCCTGTTTCAAAATCTGACCAAAGACCCCACAAGCCTCTAGGACACGATTATTTTGACATAACCCATTTATAAGAATGCTGTAAGTAACCACATTTGGAGAGATCCCTTCCTTCAACATTCTTGTATATACCTCAATTGCCTTTCCCAAATCTCCAAACCTCACATATGCATCCATAATTGAACTGAAAATCACCACATCCATCTTAACACCTCTAGCTAAAGCCATGGAGAAAAGAGAATTTCCCTCCTCCAACTTTCCTGCCCTGAAAAGACCATTAATTAAAATGCTATAAATAACCAAATCTGGAACTATGCCCTTCTCAATCATAAGATTATAAAGACTAAATGCCTCATCCAATCTCAACTCCTTACAATACACATTAATCAACGTGCTAAATGTCACCAAATTTGGGCTTGGACCACTCCTTACCATCATATCAAAGAAATCCGAAGCAACGCCTATCTGATTTCCCATGCAAAGGCCTTTCAAGCTCTTATTACAATCAACCGTCTTGGGAACTAAGCCTCTTTCAACCAATGCCCGATGAAAATTCAACCCCTTTTCAACCTCACCCCTCTTGAGAAAACTGTTGAAAACAAACTCATAGACACCTAAGCCTTTACACATCTCTTCATAATTTTCAAGAATAACATCTATGCGATCTGAATCAATCAATAAATCCAACATTTCTGATGCCGCATAATGCGAAATTGAAACTCCCATCTTAGACATCCAAGCAAAAGTATCAACAGCCCTATCAACCATGCCATTCCTACAATAACAATGCAACAAAAAGCTATAAACTGTACTCGGGTTCGAACCATAATTCCGAAAACTGCCATGAAACTCACCCAAAACCTCCAAATTCCCGAATTGCCCGACCATTCGGTCAAAAACCCGCGTTGCCGGATCAAACATTCGGTGCCGGAGCAGCACATGGGCAATGCCACAGAAGGACTGAACCGGGTGGCGCAGACCCAGAAAATTCTCAGCCCATTCAAAGAACCGGAGGGCGGAGGTGGGGTTGGAGCGGAGTTGGAAGACGACTGGTTCAAGGTGGGCGGGCTGTAGATTTGGAAGTGAACCAGAGTTGAAGAAACTGAAGTTGTTGTGGTGAAACGCCTTTGCGATTTGGTGAACCACAGTCACAGAGAAAGAAGAGTACGAGCAACGGAAATTGTGGATGGAGAAGACGTGTTTGAGGAGCTTGGGCAGTGAAGAATTCATCCTTCGGATGGTCCATTTCAGTGGTGGAGAAGTGGGTGGTTCATGGTGGCGTAGTGACCACGATGACTACAGTTGAAGAGACCTCGATGAAGGTGGAGAAGCAGGGTCACGGAGGGCAGGGACAACAGAGGAAGGTGATGGTCCAGTGACAAAAATGGCGAAGGATTGGCACTGCTGCTGGACGGGAGGACGTTTTCAGAGCTCGCAGGAGCAAAATTCCCACAAGGTCTTCAATAGTTTGGGGGCTTTGGCTCTTGTACGTTGGATTTTGGATTAGGCTTTTATAATTTGAATGAGCTTTTCGGCTAGGGTTTAAGGTTTAATAGCTTACAAGTAGCTTGGGGGCCTTGGGCTTACCGTCTCCAATGGTTGGGGGCGTTTCTGTCTGCAGGAAGAGACCGGAAGAGGGATAACCAAAATGGTTTTATTAAAATAAAGGAAATTATGATATTTTTAAAATTTTTAATAATTAAATAAAACTTACTTGCCACTTGGCAGCATTTGAAGAAGGATTATTTGGTTAAAAAAGTTTCAAAAATACCATTATCCATGAAAATAACCTTAAGTATTTTGAAAAAAACTACAATAACATTTAAAAGATGAGTTAAATTGTAAAGAGCTAATTACTTTCCATTGTTAGCTATAAATTATGAGTTGAAAAAGGTAAACAAATAACCCAAAAGGAGTCCAGAAACAAATTGTTAGTAGGGAAAGGTCAAATGATGATTTTTTAAAGACCCTCATGTTTCGAAAAATATGATGGTTTTGATATTGTTGGTATATTTAGGTTTTGTGTAGAAGTAAATGGTTGCTTTGGTAGGATATTTGACTTATAAAAAGTGGTAGACTCGCATTATTTTTACGTGCGTTACCACTCATCGTCTTTAAAAAATTAACTAGGGTTAAGTTATCTGTCAAGAAGATATGAGATAAGTCGAAACACCTTTTTAGATTCTAAATAAAAGTATATATTAATGAGAGGAGAAAATTATGACGATTAATTAATCATGAATATAAAATAATAAAAAGTAACAAAATATATCAACAAACTAGTCAAGCAAGATATATCGAATGGAATCTAACAAATGAGAAAAAAGAGAAGTGTGTCTTGGAGCGAGTTAGGCGCTTTCATAAAACAATAAAGGTTAGTGTTAGGAAAATTAGGTTAATCCAACTTATAGTAATCACCATAGAGGGGGGATGAATAGGGTGATGGTCTCTTTTTGCAAATTTAAACTAAGTGAATGTAAGAGACAATTATATGCAAGTATATAATAAGCAATATAAAAACAATTGCATATAAATTAAAGAGTAGGGAAGAGAGAATGTAAACACAAGAGTTTATAATGGTTCGGCGCAACCCGACCTACATCCACTCTCCTCTAGCTTCAATCCCAAGCTTGAGGTTCCACTAATTCAAGGCTTCCAACCCAAGCCTTCAAGCAATACAATTAGATTATGGTTCCAATTCACCCTCTTGGACTTTTGGATTCAAGCACCCTTTACACTTCTCAAGAGATATCCCACTCTTAAAAAACTTCCTCTCAAAGATTTACAAATAAATGATCTCACAAAAATCCTAGTGTAAGAACTTTAAGCTCAAATGATACAAGAAAACTAAGATTGAAAGGTGCACTAAGGATATGCAAGTTTTAGAATAATGGTGCACTAAAAAACTCTTCCAAGGCTCAAATATATTCAAGAAATGTTTGGGAAGGTTAAGCTCTTTAAACAATGAAGATTTGAGCATTTTTATAGAAGAGAAAAGTCAAACTAACCGTTTGGGGGTTTGACCGGTTGAGCTAAGGGTTGACTAGTTAACTAGCCGTTAGCATTTAATGCTTGGCAGGTGACCGTTGAACCTCGACCGGACCTCAACTGGACCTCAACCGGTTGAGGTTCAACCTTGACCGGTTGAACAACCATTCTGGAAGAAAGAGAAAGTTTTTTTGCACCCTCGACCGGTTGAGCTGGGGGTCGACCCGGACCTCGACCGGTTGAGCTTGCGGTCGATCGATTCCTCACTTGATTCACCCGGTTGAACCGTTTTTTGGCTCAACAACCAACTTTTTCAACTTAAAACATTTTAAAACAAGTTTGAAAGACATTTAACACAAGGTTTTAGTTGAAAACATGAAATCATCCAATTCTTAAAATATTTAAAACAAAATAACTTTTGGATGATTTTGGTGCATAAGTAAAGAATGTAATGCATGAAAATCCTAGTGCACCAACAACCTTACAAAGAGATCTTATGAAACTTGAGTCTTGAAAAACACTTCTCTTTGAGGTGGTCTTCTTCTTCATGATTTCTCCTTGACTTGATTTGTCTTTGTAATTGCCACTTTGGAAATCGTCTTACCTAATCACACTTAAAATATAACTATTAATTCTAAACCTTGTTTTGTTATTATCAAAATTAAGATTAACCAAACTTTGGTTTCACAGTTAACTTTCATAAAACAATAAAGGTTAGCTAAAAAATTATTAACAATGAATATAAATAATTAAAAAATTCACATCATCAATAACATGAATCAATTTAAAGCAAAATTTAAGAGTGAAAACAACATGGTACATAGGTAAAAGATTAAGAGAAATGTTGTTCTACAATAGAGAATAATAGGGGTGTGCACGAAATAAATAGGAATAAAAATATTTAGAAATGACAAAACATCAAAACAAAAAATGCACATTGTAAACCCCAAAATCCTTCTCACTTTTTTTTTTTTTTTTTACATTAATTTTGAGCTCAATTTTGTCCTTAGTTTTTAAATCCCAATTACATGTGATATTTTGGCCCACTCACTATTTAATTATTAGTTATTATTATTATTATTAGTTTTTATTATTTTTAATTATTGTCCATATTTGTATAATTATTATTTTTAAATAAGTGAAAATAACTAAAATTTCCCTAAAAATATTCTATTTTCCGTTTTCAATAATAGAAAATTGTTTTACGTTTTTAATAAGAGACATTTGTTTTGTGTTATTAACCTATTTAAGATATGTTTTGAAAATAACATTTATTTGCAATGCTTTATTTTCAATAAGTCTCTATATTTGTATAATTATTTTTTAAATAAAATTTTAAAAATAATTAAAAGATATTCTCTAAATTTCTATTTTCAAAAAACTATTTTTGAAAACGGTTATAAAAGAAAGACCTGTTTGGAAACCATTTCTTAGAATAATTTTTTATTCTTTAACACAAAAAAAAACACTATAATATATTTGACAATAAAAAATTATTTTCTATTATTAAGAACAAAAAATACAGTTGTGGACCCCGCATTTCGACTCAATGCATTTCCCACTCAACGGCGAGCTCGATTTTGATTTTGAAAAAAAATGATTTTACTTATAAAATAAAAAAAAAATGACTTGGAGTCGCCACTTATTTTTGTTTTATTTTTAAAAGGGTAAACAAAATAAGAAAGAAAAACCCTAAATGTGACTCCTTATTTTGAAAAAGACGGTCTGCGAAAAATCGGATCGGGTTCGGGGGTCAGGTTTCTTATCGGGAAGGTATGGTAAAAACCATAGCACCCTTCTAAACCCCTAAAGTTGGGTCTCTACTAATAAAATGAAGCTGACGTGGCAATTGATGAGGAAAACAATGAATACCCGGAACTATCATGCACATATGAGAATCAAAGTAAGAATATAGAAAGACTAGAATGGGAATAAATACGTACCTGGGCGACGAGCCACAATGCGCTTATCAAAAAGTGAGGTCAGTGCACAATTAAAGAATAATTTCAAGCATGTCATAGAGCAGAATAAATAAATCATGTATGATAACCAAGTCAATCAGTCAATTATAAAGTCACTTATGTAGGGCCCCCACCAAAGCCCGTTTATTTTTGCATGAATTAATTCCATAAACTCCATTATTCGGAATTATGGGATTGAATCTATGCTTATTTCAAAACATTTTAAAACAGAGGAGGTGTGAAAATGGCTTGCCAGAAAGAAAATGGCAACCAATTTTTATTAAAAATGGGACTCTTAGGTGATTTTAAAAACTCTAAGGGTGAAAGATAGGATGGTTTGAAATGGTTTTAAAAAAGAAGTTATAAAACGAGGATCCGGACATGCCTGACGGGGGAAGTTGAATCGCCCCCCTCTCCCATCCGGCGTCAGGCATCCGGAGAAGGTGGGATGTCGGCGGACGGATTCCGGATGAGAGACATCCGGAGAAAGGTAGGAATGGCGGCGGACATATTCTGGATGAGAGACATCCGGAGAAGGGTAGGACGCGGCCGGACAGATCCCGGATGTGAGGCATCTGGATAAGGCGGAATGGCAGCGGACAGATTCCGGATGAGAGACATTCGGAGAAAGGTAGGAATGGCGGCGGACATATTCCGGATGAGAGACATCCGGAGAAGGGGTAGGACGCGGCCGGACAGAATTCCGGATGTGAGACATCCGGAGAAGGTGGGACGTTGGCCGGATAGGATTCTGGATGTGAGACATCCTGATAAGGTGGGATGTTGGCCGGATAGGATTTCGGACGTGAGACATCCGAATAAGGTGGGGTGTTGGCTGGATAGGATTCCGGACGTGAGACATCCAGATAAGGTGGGATGTTGGCCGGATAGGATTCCGGACGTGATACATCCGGAGAATAAATGAGAGGAAAATGGGTGGGGTGGAGGATGCTTGATTCCTGCAAGCTTGAGTGAGGAAATGGGTATGACGACCTAGAGAGAGAGAGGTGGATAGATGAACGATGGGTATGGTGGATAAAGGAAAAAAACATGGGGATGAGATGACGACACGCTTGGATGAGAATAGATATAGGGGTCATGCAGAGTGAAGACATGTGCATGGACATAAACACAATGGACAGGCCACCAGTAGACGTGCCTCCACGTCTAACCGGCTAATATGCCTGGTAGCATGCAACCTCGGGTGTTTGCTGACTGTGAAAGCTTGGAGAAAACCGAGAAGGCTTGTTCTCATTATCACTGAAAACCCAGATTCTAGCCACAAGGTTAAGAGCCTTGAAGCTTCACGGAAAGCAGCTGAGACTTTGGAGCCTTGAGTATGCACTCAGGGAGGAAAAGTAAACAAGGAGATAACAGGATAGCAACAAGAAGAAGAACATGAAGACTTTAACCATCATATCGGTCCCATTTCATCATTTCATCCATGGGTCCAACATGCAGTGAGTTAAGATGGAAAAATACTCGTTAGAATAAGGCATAAAACACAACAAACTCTTCCAACATTCAAACAATAATCACCAAAACAGAACAACCCAACATGCGAAAATGAAAAATCACTGAGAATCAGACCTAGACAGTCTGAAAAAAAAAAAAAGGAAAATATACAAAAAAAAACAAATGGTCATACTTGGAAATCTCTCTTCTCAGCTTTGTGTCCTGGACCCCTCAACAACTCCACGTTTTTTTGTTCTTAGCTTCTTCTTCGAGTTCAACTAATACTCTTTTCCTCTCTAGAACTCCCAGAAAACTCCTCTCCTTTTCCCAACCTCTTTTTTGCTCTCTGCGTGAATCCCTCCTAAAAAAACTCTCCTTTTTTTTCTTTTGTTATTTCCCTCTTCCTTTCTTTCTTGCTTGGTGTCTCCTCTTGCAAGCCACTCCTCTACACTCCTATAATGCTGTCACCTCCTACGATCTCTGCAGCAGCCACCTTTTCCTGCACCACCCCTTCTGCAGCCACCTTTCCTGCTCTCTCATCCGCGCCTCCTGACGGCCTGCAGGACTCCCTTCCAGAAAGCTCCTCCACGTGTCAAAGTCATACTGCAACTTCAAAAAGCGAGGTTGATTCCTTATGGCCACTAAGGACGTGACACGTGGCTCGCTGGGATAGTGACACTTGGCAAAATTGAGCTGTTGAAAAACGAGCCCCAAATGGGGGTCTACAAATATGCCCCTCTTCGGTAGAGTTCATGAGTGTAAGGAATATGAACACTGAAGTGAAAAGAAAGTGTGAATAGTGAGTGAAATGAAGTGAACTCTACCGAAGAACCAAGGAGACCCCTATAGGGACACAAGTGAAACGCAAACTCATTCAAGCTAGCAGACGAACACAAAGGCTCTAATCCTAAAAGAAAAACATATCTCAAAGCGCCTTTAAAGCTACACTAAGGACCTAGGCTCCCTCTAAGATATCTCCAAAAATGACTCGAAAGACCATGTCAAAAATGAGTAATGGTCGAACCACCCTGGAGTACGAGATGAATATGCGATAAGCACCGGGTAACGGAGTGAGGAAAGCCGAGGACGAATGCAAAACCCTGAAGGTAAGATGTGCAATGCCAGTGAATATGAATGCCAGGAGATGTGACTCTGAGTGACAAGACTGACTCTAAATGCTAAACTGAGAAAATAATAGCTCTGGAAGCCAAACCAAAAAAGCCAACTCTAAACGCTAAACTAGAAGAATAATGGCTCTGGAAGCCAAACCAAAAAAACTAACTCTACATGCTAAACTGGGAAAATAATAGCTCTGGAAGCCAAACCAAAAAACTAAACCTAAACACTAAACTAGAGAACTCATAGGTGAAGACCTACGGTGGTGATACAATAAAAATGTCCATAGATGCCAATCTATGGTGGTGATAATCTCGAAAGCCCAAGGATGAAAATCCATGGTGGTGAAATAACTGAAATGCCCATAGATGCTGTCTATGGTGGTGAAACTAAAAGCCCAAGGATGAGAATCCATGGTGGTGAAATAACTGAAATGCCCATAGATGAAAATCTATGGTGGTGAATCTGAAATGCCCATAGATGTCCGATCTATGGTGGTGAATCTGAAACAAATGCTCATAGATGAAAATCTATGATGGTGAAAAACTTATAAAAGCCCATAGATGTCTGATCTATGGTGGTAAATCTGAAACAAATGCTCATAGACGAAAATCTATGATGGTGAAATAGCTGAAATGCCCATAGATGTCCGATCAATGGTGGTGAATCTGAAACAAATGTTCATAGATGAAAATCTATGATGGTGAAATAACTGAAATGCCCATAGATAAAAATCTATGGTGGTGAAATAACTGAAATGCCTATAGATAAAAATCTATGGTGGTGAATTTGAAAGCCCAAGGATGAAAATCCATGGTGGTGAAATAACTGAAATGCCCATAGATGAAAATCTATGGTGGTGATAATCTTGAAGGCCCAAGGATGAAAATCCATGGTGGTGAAAAACTTAAAATAAATGCTCATAGATGAAAATCTATGATGGTGAAATAACTGAAATAAATGCTCATAAATGAAAATCTATGATGGTGAAATACTAATCAAAGCCCATAGATGAAAATCTATGGTGGTGATAATCTCAAAGGCCCAAGGATGAAAATCCATGGTGGTGAAATAACTAGAATAAATGTTCATAGATGAAAATCTATGAGGGTGAATAACCGATCAAAGCCCATAGATGTCCGATCTATGGTGGTGAATTGAAATAAATGCTCATAAATGAAAATCTATGATGGTGAAAAACTGATCAAAGCTCATAGATGTCTGATCTATGGTGGTGATAAATCTGAAACAAAGGGGGATGCCCTAAACAAACTGAAAATAGGGGGATGCCCTAAACAATGACAGTAGGGGGGGTGCCCTAAACGAAATGACAGTAGGGGGATGCCCTAAACGAAATGACAATAGGGGGATGCCCTAAACGAAATGACAGTAGAGAGATGCCCTAAACAAGATGATGGTAGGGGGATGCCCTAAACGAAACTGATGGTAGGGGGATGCCTTAAACGAAATGACAGTAGGGGGATGCCCTAAACAAGATGAAAATAGGGGAATGCCCTAAACGAAATGACAGTAGGGGAATGCCCTAAACGAAATGACAATAGGAGGATGCCCTGAACGAAATGACAGTAGGGGGATGCCCTAAACGAAATGACAGTAGGGGGATGCCCTAAACGAAAACTCGTAAAGATCGACAAATGGGTCTGACAACCATGAAATCAAAACGAGACATGGTAAACCCAAAGAGAGGGGGTATGCCCCAGTAGAAAAGCGCTAAAGGGGGTATGCCCCAGTGTGATGACTCGCAAAGATCAAGAAGTGGATCAAGTGATGAGAAAAATCGTAAAAGATCTGGTAGACTCAAGGATGGGGGTATGCCCCAGTGTGACGACCCATAAAGATCAAGAAATAGAATGAGCAGTGAGAAAGCCCGCAAAATATCTAATGAACTGAAGGATGGGGGTATGCCCTAGTGTGACGACCCATAAAGATCAAGAAATAGAATGAGCAATGAGAAAATCCGCAAAAGATCTAATGAATTCAAGGATGGGGGTATGCCCCAGTGTAAGATAGTAACCAACATAAGATACAGAATGTCACCAAACAAGACACTCTGGGATATGCTCAATGATGATGCAATGAAAAAACAAATACATAGGCTCAATGAACAAATGCTAAAACAAGTCCAAGCATCATCGAAACTATGCTGACGAAGCAAAACTAAAATAACGGATCAAACAAGTGCTGACCAAAACTTTAGATCTGAAATGTAAGCAAATCAAGACACGACATGTCAACTATCAATATGAGTACATCAACAATCTAATAGGCCCTACCATCATAGGAGATGTTGAACATAACGTCCAAAGGCATGTGAAAACTCAACCAGAAAGCTCAAGACTAGTCCACATCTTCCTCGGATCACAAGAAAAAAGGATAAGGTCATGTAAGACGATGAAATATGTGGGCTCAAAATATGTAAGGCTCTGATAAGATGGGTGCAGGTATAACGGTGTCCAATGAAGGATGTATGGGTGTGTATCAAAGGAGAATGGGTACCCAAGTCGGACCAAGTATGCTGAGAAGACTGAGCCCAGGGTGCCAACAACTCTATGATCCATTGAAAGCAACAATCATAAACAGGAGGTGGAATCCCAATGTCAAAATCAGCAAGGTGGGTATGCCCCAGTGTGAATGCATCATCTCGAAACGGGTAAGCTCTCAGTATAAGATACTAGGAAGTGTGTCTGGCATAAACTGTCATCTCATGAAATCATCATCGATGAGTGGGCTATGCCCCAGTGTAAGCATCTCCAAATCAACCGTCGATGAGAGGAGTGCAACCAATCATGCATCATCTGATCGAAATGAAACTCTGCTCCTCAAAGTCATCGTGGTAATGTGAAGAGAGTATCTGACCTCCTCTAGAGAAAAAACATGTCTCAATGTGAACTGATATCTCTAAGATCAACCGCCGATGAAAGGGTTATGCCCCAGTATAAGGCAAACCCTGAAACAACTAAACTCCGCTGCATGCTCTCATAAGTGCCCGTGTCCTGATCCAATCATCTCAAAAATATGTCAACAATGATGAGAAGGTTACGCCCCTATAATCACATCAAAGAAATCACCCAATCATATCTCGTATTCCAACGTGAAATGAATCTAATCGCCTCCAAGGAACAACTATGCCTAAAAAAACCGTCATCAACCGAAAGGGGTATGCCCCTGTGTAAAGTACACCAGATGAAATGCGTCAATCATGTCTCATGCTCCAATGTGAAAAAGGACATCTGATATCCTCCGAGGAATGGACATGACTCAAAAATCCGTCATCGACTGAGAATAGTATGCCTCGACAAAAGGGTCATCCAATAGAAAAACTCTCTGAGATGGCTATGCCCCAGTGTATGGTCATACCATAACTCCTAGTCCATCATAAACAGAATGCTCTCGAATCAATCCCGAGTATCGCTCACATAAGAGCTGTCAAACACAATGTGTGATGTCATAGCCTCAGGGTGGTCTTAAGACTCATGATGTAATGAAGGCTAGGGTGATAAGGTGATAGAAATGAAGGGAAACTAGGCCCAAATACCCAATGATCAAAACTCATGCCCTTATGTATAAAATGCAACATATATAGAAAATATCGTGAGCCATGGACCTGAAGATGCCTACTGTGAACATGGTAACAAATGATGATGCAATGAAGAAAAACCGAACTAATGACGAGATGTATAATGATGGTGCGAAGAGGGTACCAAGCCCGAAAAAAGAGGTCACGGTAAGAACGGAATAAGAGGTGAAATAGAAAAATGATGGATTATAAGTGAAAACGAGGATGATGATGAAGCACAGAATACGAGAACGAGTGATGATCCGCTCAAATCAAATATGAAAGGAGGTCACGTCAATAACGAACACAATGATGGAATGGACAATGACCCAGAGCTCCTAAGAGAAGGCCACTCATCTCGCTCTCAAAACATACAACAAAATGAATACGAAGAATAGAAAGGTCTTGGAAAGCTCACATACGAACTCTCATCATCAAACATACTCAATCAAACGCCAATATACACATACCCAATGATAGAGAATAATACACACATGCGTTTTTTTTTTTTTTTTTTTTTTTTTTTTTTTTTTTTTTTTTTTTTTTTTTTTTACATATAAACAAAAATGTACATGCTTTGAACGCAAACAAAGAAAGAAGCCCCAAAGGTGAGGTAAAAAATGGATAAACATGCTCTCAAACTCTGACGAGATGACCTTCTCAAACTAAGGATCCCTGGATCAACATCCGTAGGATAGATAGTGGAAAATGACATGACTACCCTCCATGTAACGAACTGAGGAGGATTACCGCTCGGGGTGGAACAAGATGAAGCGGAACAAACGACAGATATAATAAAGAAGAGGATGAAGAACCAACGATGTGATGAAATGCAATGACTCAATGATAGGAAAAAATAATGAGAAAAATGCGCCCTCAGGTCTAAGGCTCATGAAACTCCTAAACAATGCATGCATACACTGAGGGGCCCCTATCTCGATGTAGAAGGTGAGCAAGGCTATAAGAAAGAAAAAACTATGATGCTCATGCGAGACTCAAAGGGCTAGCAATGGCTATGTATCAATGAAGGTAATAGGGTGTGAGCTAATTGAAATGAAGGCCACCCATCCTGCGACCACGGTCTCATACATCGTGCTCTCAAGCCCTCAAATGATCAATACTAGAGATCGATGTCCATCTGATATAACCATGTCAACCCTCTAGAATCGTGCTCCAACCATACTCCAAATGCTCCATAATAATCTCAAAGATGATCCTCCCAAAGCAAAGTAAACGGTGATCTCATCAGGCACGACTGCCCATCACAAGCCAACTCTCACCATACAAGATCAATCTCTATACTCACGGCAAAATAAGTGACAGTCTCATCAAGCAATCGATCAATCCTCACATCGTAAGCCATCCGAAGATCATAAGCCAACCCCCGCCATGCCAAATCAACCCTGGGCTCAAACTCCTCACACTCTACCTGGTCGGATTAGAGAGGGAATGTGCAAAGCTAGAGAAAAAACGAGGATGGAAAGGTCATATAATGGTCTCAAGGGTGATGCTGTGCAAAGCTCACAATGGGTGGATGTAGGTCAAAACAAAGTCAAGGTGCGGGAAGTGAGCAAGGTACTGCTCTGATCATAAGAAGATGTGTCATAGTCTCGAACTTCCTAGGTCAAATCTCTGATCCTAGGCTAATAGGCTCAATATCCTCCATGATAGGTCAAGCCTCAATACCACAACGTGCAAGTGAAGAGATGCCTCAAGTCAAAAATACAAAACATCATATCACAAAACACAAGCATATGTCCATAAAAGAAAATGCATCAAATGGGATAATCCGATGAGTACATCATGCAAAAGAAGGATAATAAAGACAATACTCAAGAATCGAGTTATAGTCTCTAAAAGTCAAAGCAAAACAAGACTAAACAAACAAAAACAAAAACAGTGACTGGTCCTATCGTCACATCTCTGGCCACAGAAGGAACAAAATCTGAGCGTCACCATATCAAGGTAAGTCAAACATGAGTCAATCGCCCAAGTCAATAAGATCAAGGACTGGTGGTGAAGGAGCGTCTGCATGCATGGCTTGAGCTGAGGTAGGAATAGGAAACATATTAGACTGAGGATGCCCAAACGTCCCAGAATCAACAATGTCCTGTATGGCATGTCGTAGAGCAGTGCAACGACCAGTGTGATGTCCTACTGACTGATGGTACGTGCAATATAAATCAAGTCGAAACTGTGAAGGCATAGGATCTGGAAGTGCCTTAGGAGGCAAAGGAGCCAAAAATCCCATGGCTTGGAACGTCTCGAAAACTTTGCTCAAGGGTGTGCTCAAATCTGAAAAGTGTCTCCGACATCGTCGACGAGAGTGAAGTCGCTCCTGAGGAATTGTAATAACTGGAGCGCCCCAAATCCGGGATGGAGCTTGTGTCGATGTAGCCAATGAAATGGATGAGGAACGCTGCTAGAGCATTGAATGTGGGTGAGGTCATGGATGCGAGGCACCCAAAGTAACAGATGCCGATGAAGTTAAATGTAGCAATGAAGGCCTCGCTACTCCTGGAGCTCCTCTCGATGACGATGGATACTCTGACAAAATAAGCTCAATCCTCTGAACCCTCGTTGTCAAATCCACCATCATCTCGTAAAGAGTAGTAAGAGTAATGGGTGCGATCTCATCCGACATGGTGAACCTCAACTGAAGAAATCTAATCTCAATGTACTCTGAAAATATCATAACCATCATGCCATCAATCTCTGCTCGGGGACCAGTCACGACACTAAAACTGTCCAAGACTCTAAAACAAACACATGCAAGTGACAAAACAAAGCAACACACGATGCTACTCAACATAACAACACATAAAATGCATAGTACGAAACAATGATAATAATAAAAAGAAGATGGAAACACATACCCAAGAAAGCAACAATATTACTAAGTGAAATGAGAGTACATCATGCTAATAAGACAATAAGGTCTACTCTCGAAACATATGGTATGAACACGAATCATTAACTATAAAACAGGACTCAAATATAAAATAAAAGAGAACAAAAACTCAAACGACCAACTAAAAATGTAGCCCCAAAATACACCAACAAGGTATCAAAGTGTCCTGTGAATATCAGTGCCCTGGGTGTCCAAAACGTGATGGTATAAGCCCGAAGAAGGAGGAACTGCATGTATGGACTAGGCTGGAAATGAGTCAGCAGTCATATCTAGACCAGGATCAGTATCCGTGGTCGATACAGGAATGCTAACCGCACCACTGTCAATAAGATCCTGTATGGTATGACGTAGAGAAGCACAATAATCAATACGATGGTCTACCATCTGGTGAAATGCACAAAACTCATGAGCACGAAAACGCAGAGGCAAGGTACTCGGGAGTGGCCTAGGGGCCAATGGTACTAAAAAACCGGTAGATCTGAGTGGCTCAAAAGCTTTATCCAAAGGCATCCCCAAATCAGAATAAGTCCTCTGACGTCGCCGATGGGGACGAGACTGCTCATGTCGTGGGATACTAGTATGTGGATGCTGAAACTGAAATAAAGGTTGCACCGCGGCAATATGAGGATGCACAGAAGGGTACTGCTGAACTGAATGAGGATGACGATGCTGTAAGGGTGGGAAATCACTCATAGGTATCTGTAATGATCTCTCATAGGGATGATAACCAGGTCGTCGATGTTGAAAGTCTGCAAAACATACGCCTCCATAGCTCTTAGATGATCCAACAACTCCTTTCCCTTCAGTATGTGGGGAATGAGTAATATCTGACCATAATCCTCTAGACATGCCATCATCTATATCGAACAAAGCCTGAACCAATGATCTGAAATCCTGGAATGGGACTTCTATCAGATGTCGAGCAAACCTAGGATGCAAACTCCTCAAAAACATGCTCATCCGATCTCTCTCGGTAGGTCGCTCAATCATCTTCGCAACCTTCTCCCTCCAACGGGAGACAAAAGAAGAAATAGGCTCATCTGATACCTGTCTAAGAAACTTGAGCTCTCTACATGTAACGCTCGTATCACCACCGAATGAATACTGTCTCAGAAACTCCTGTGCTAAGTCCTCCCAAGTTCTCCGACGAGATGTCTCTAATGAAGCGTACCATCTCTGTGTCATGCCGCTCAATGACAATGGGAACAAAGTGAGCAACTGTGCCTCAACTAGACCAAGAGCCCTCATAACTGTGCTATAAAGTCTAAGATGAATACGAGGACATCCAACACCCGTATATCTCTCTATATCAGGCATCCTGAAACCGATTGGCAAAGTGGCCACTGGCACATCGTCAGGGTCATCCCATGAAATCATCTCATCAAGATCTCTCATCTGTCTAATCCTCTGCTCGAGTCTGTCCATACGAGAACGAGGATCCTCAACAATGGTAACTGGTGTGACAATAGGTGGAATGTCAGTAGCCTGATCATGCAAAGTCTGTGTAGCTGGCATTTGAACAGGTAGAATAGGTGGTGTCACTAAATCAGATGGCGTGTCCTCGAGCACTACATGCCTACTCTGCTGAGTATCCATCCTCTAACTCAAACTGGTCAATGCCCCCTGAATCGAAACCATAGAAGCGATAAGCTAACCAATCGAAATTGACTATGAATTCGTCTATAGCAGCTCAGAGATACGAATCAACCTCTCTCCTACTCAACCCAGGGCATTGAACCAAGACTGGGACTACAAATAGACTCCTACAAAAGAACCCAAACAAAACGACTCAAACACGACACGAGATGCAACGAACAATGACCAATGCATGATACAATACAACCCAATACATGACAGGGTGCGATACACAATCATATGGTGACAATAAAAAATCTGGATGTACGATAGAGACTCTCGAGTCATAGGAGTGTCCAACATGAGATGACTACAAATATGACTAAATAATTTCTATCGATGATCCAAAAAATGATCGAGGTGTGAAGAAAGTGAACGGGGTGTGAAGAACAACACTATCACGAGATCGATACTCAATCTAGACCAAAATATCCTTGATTCGACCTTCAACTCAAGCTCCATAAGAGAGAAAATGATAAGGTGATCAAGGCGAATCTCTCGAAAAATGTGTGAATATGAAAATGTGTCTTTCACCTTTCTGTAATGAAAATATGAGCATCGAGTTGAAAATCGAACCAAGGATCAAACAAAGAATGAGGTATTGAGCCCGTGATAGGTGTGTAGTGTAAAAAGATGATCAATGAACATATCCCAAAGTATCGAGTGAGTGACAACAAAGTGAAGAGGTGTGTCGAGCCAAGAAATGAGAACGAAAACCCTAGAGAGAAAACATGTTAAACTCATCAAGTGAAAAACACAAACTAAGGCGACAAGACGAAAGGTGATCCAACCGTACTCAAACTCATACCGATCTCCGAGCACTCTCAACTGGAGACTAAAAAGAGGGAATACTGGATCCGAACTGTAACTAAAGAGGCTCTGAAGGCCCTCAGATGCACCCACGTGTAGGGAGGGAGTCCTAATCGAAGGATCTACGGTATAACCTACAAGGTCAAGGTGGTTCTAAATGGATATGAGTGGACTTTAAAGATTCCTAGCAGAAGCGATCATACCCTCTGGCGGTATGCAACCCTCTGCACGCCTCCGAAGAAACGGGTTGCTTCCATGCAAGGTGGTCATCACATCCACACATGCACTACCTCGACATCACAAGGGGCTCCTATAGTGAAATCGCTCAAACCCTCAACACTTAATAGTCGACTAGAGTGCACAGTGATGGTGTGGATGCATTCGAAAACCCTAAGAATCTAGAGCAGAAGAGGAAACACACTGGTCGCACAACTATCCATGAAACCTAGCTCGGGGTATACAGGTCTTCAATGATCGGACTCCAATCGACATCAAAGTGTCGCTCTCCTCCAGAATGCTCCCGTGCATCGATATAGCCCGTCGCTAGACCCTACTCCTGATCTCTGGCTCGGTCAGAGAGCAAGCACATAGAAGGTCTCACACTTGCAAAAGTGAGAACCGAAATAAAGGAAATGACCGAGACTAAGAGATTTGGAGGTAAGAGGATAGAAGTGCGACCCACATAGACAGGCGACATGCAATCATACAGAGGGAGGGCAGTCATGCATCAAACAGTCAAGCAGAGTACATGATACATCACTCATGTCCACACAAAAAGCTACAACTATCAGGATGAATAGCGATATGAACATCATGCTTAAAAGACGATCAAGATAATACGCAAGCTAGAGAAACAACACAGCAAATCAAACGATGTACAATAGTGAGTCTATGCATGTGAAGTGAGCAGAATAATCGGGAAAGGTGAGCAACCTATGATAATCGGCATGTCGATGTACCAAATTAATCTAGCAATGAAGTATAGAAAAAGCGACATCCGAAGCCCCAATCAAGATAATCAACCATATCAATGTCACAACACAATATCCAAGCATGCATCAAAAAACCCAATGTGCAATCAAGAGACAGGTACTCACTGATCGACTCATCAAATGCCATGTTTGCTTCATCTTAAGTTCAAGCTTGATCCTCTAAAAAAATCCCCAGCGGAGTCGCCATTTTGTGGACCCCGTATTTCGGCTCAATGCGTTTCCCACTCGACGACGAGCTCGATTTTGATTTTGAAAAAAAAATGATTTTACTTATAAAATCAAAATATTACTTGGAGTCGCCACTTATTTTTGTTTTATTTTTAAAAGGGTAAACAAAATAAGAAAGAAAAACCCTAAATGTGACTCCTTATTTTGGAAAAGACGGTCTGCGAAAAATCGGATCGGGTTCGGGGGTCAGGTTGCTTATCGGGAAGGTACGGTAAAAACCGTAGCACCCCTTTAAGCCCCTAAAGTCGGGCCTCTACTAATAAAATGAAGCTGACGTGGCAATTGATGATGAAAACAATGAATACCCGGAACTATCATGCACATATGAGAATCAAAGTAAGAATATAGAAAGACTAGAATGGGAATAAATACGTACCTGGGCAATGAGCCACAATGCGCTTATCAAAAAGTGAGGTCAGTGCATAATTAAAGAATAATTTCAAGCATGTCATAGAGCAGAATAAATAAATCATGTATGATAACCAAGTCAATCAGTCAATTATAAAGTCACTTATGTAGGGCCCCCACCAAAGCCCGTTTATTTTTGCATGAATTAATTCCATAAACTCCATTATTCGGAATTACGTGATTGAATCTATACTTATTTCAAAACATTTTAAAACAGAGGAGGTGTGAAAATGGTTTGCCAGAAAGAAAGTGGCAACCAATTTTTATTAAAAATGGGACTCTTGGGTGATCTTAAAAACTCTAAGGGTGAAAGATAGGATGCTTTGAAATGGTTTAAAAAAAGAAGTTATAAAACGAGGATCCGGACATGCCTGACGGGGGAAGTTGAATCGCCCCCCCTCTCCCATCCGGCGTCAGGCATCCGGAGAAGGTGGGATGTCGGCGGACGGATTCCGGATAAGAGACATCCGGAGAAAGGTAGGAATGGCGGCGGACAGATTCTGGATGAGAGACATCCGGAGAAGGGTAGGACGCGGCCGGACAGATCCCGGATGTGAGGCATCTGGATAAGGCGGAATGGCAGTGGACAGATTCCGAATGAGAGACATTCGGAGAAAGGTAGGAATGGCGGCGGACAGATTCCGGATGAGAGACATCCGGAGAAGGGGTAGGACGCGGCCGGACAGAATTCCGGATGTGAGACATCCGGAGAAGGTAAGACGTTGGCCGGATAGGATTCTGGATGTGAGACATCCTGATAAGGTGGGATGTTGGCCGGATAGGATTTTGGACGTGAGACATCCGGATAAGGTGGGGTGTTGGTCGGATAGGATTCCGAACGTGAGACATCCGGATAAGGTGGGATGTTGGCCGGATAAGATTCCGGACATGATACATCCGGAGAATAAATGAGAGGAAAATGGGTAGGGTGGAGGATGCTTGATTCCTGCAAGCTTGAGTGAGGAAATGGGTATGACTACCTAGAGAGAGAGAGAGAAGTGGATAGATGAACGATGGGTATGGTGGATAAAGGAAAAAAAACATGGGGATGAGATGACGACACGCTTGGATGAGAATAGAGATAGGGGTCATGCAGAGTGAAGACATGTGCATGGACATAAACACAATGGACAGGCCACCAGCAGACGTGTCTCCACATCTAACCGGCGAATATGCCTGGTAGCATGCAACCTCGGGTGTTTGCTGACTGTGAAAGCTTGGAGAAAACCGAGAAGGCCTGTTCTCATCATCACTGAAAACCCAGATTCTAGCCATAAGGTTAAGAGCCTTGAAGTTTCACGGAAAGCAGTTGAGACTTTGGAGCCTTGAGTATGCACTCAGGGAGGAAAAGAAAACAAAGAGATAACAGGATAGCAACAAGAAGAAGAACATGAAGACTTTAACCAGCATATCGGTCCCATTTCATCATTTCATCCATGGGTCCAACGTGCAGTGAGTTAAGATGGAAAAATACTCATCAGAATAGGGCATAAAACACAGCAAACTCTTCCAACATTCAAACAATAATCACCAAAACAGAACAACCCAACAAACGGAAATGAAAAATCACTGAGAATCAGACCTAGACAGTCTGAAAAAAAAAGGAAAATATACAAAAAAAACAAATGGTCATACTTGGAAATCTCCATTCTCAGCTTTGTGTCCTGGACCCCCCAGCAACTCCACGCTCTTTTGTTCTTAGCTTCTTCTTCGAGTTCAACCAATACTCCTTTCCTCTCTAGAACTCCCAGAAAAACTCCTCTCCTTTTCCTAACCTCTTTTTTGCTCTCTGTGTGAATCCCTCCTCAAAAAACTCTCCTTTTTTTTCTTTTGTTCTTTCCCCATTCCTTTCTTTCTTGATTGGTGTCTCCTCTTGCAAGCCACTCCTTTGCACTCCTACAATGCTGTCACCTCCTACGATCTCTACAGCAGCCACCTTTTCCTGCACCACCCCTTCTGTAGCCACCTTTCCTTCTCTCTCATCCGCGCCTCCTGACAGCCTGCGGGACCCCCTTCCAAAAAGCTCCTCCACGTGTCAAAGGCCTACTGCAGCTTCAAAAAGTGAGGTTGATTTCTTATGGCCACTAAGGACGTGACATGTGGCCCGTTGGGATAGTGACACTTGGCAAAATTGAGCTGCTGAAAAACGAGCCCCAAATGGGGGTCTACAACAGTGTTTTTGGAGAACATATTTTAATTGTTTTTTTTTTCACTTGTTTTATGGTTGTCTTAAAAAATAATTATACAAAGTAGAATGATAAAAAATTAAATGTTAGACATAAAAATTATTTTAAAATCATATTTAAAAATATTAAAAATAAGTTAAATACATTTTAGGCTTTTAAATAGACTTTTATTTTATAAAACACTATAAAACAATTTTCAAAAACTATTTTTAAAAATTATTTTTCAGAACCGTTTTCGAAAATAGTTGTCAAACATGTTCGAAATGCATGGTTTTAAAAACTAAATCAGATCGGATGATTCGAGCAATCTAACCGCTGGTCGATCACAATTCCGATTTGGTCTGATGAATTGGGCCGAACCGATGGTTTGACCAGTGAACCGACCAATTCCTTTCGAATAGTCCAATACAACCTAGTATATATATATTTTCAGCATCAAAACGAAGTTGTTTTGATGAGTAGAAAAGCTCTTTTTCCCTTTCCTAGCAACCCCTTGCGGTTGCCCTAGCTGCTACGTTAGCATATTTTTAGTGTTTTTTTTTTGTTTTAAAGAATAAAAAATTATTCTAAGAAATAGTTTTCAAACATGCCTTTCTTTTATAACCGTTTTCAAAAAACAATATTTTAAAAATAGAAATTTAGAGAATATCTTTTAATTATTTTTACTTATTTTTTAGAAGTTATTTAAAAAAATTATTATACAAATATGGGGACTTATTGAAAATAAAGCACTACAAATAAATGTTATTTTCAAAACATATCTCATTATTATTTATTTTCTTTTATATTTATTATCTTTTTCTTTTATGATTTTAAAACTTATGATTTTAATTTAAATTAATAAAAACATTATAATTTTAAATAAATTTTTGATTTTAAAATAAGTTTTTAATTTAAAAATAAAATTTCAAAATTTAAATTAAAATTATGATTTTAATTGAAAATTTTAATTTGAAATTAATTTTCTGATTTTTTAATTTTTTTTTAAAATTTTAAATAATACATAAATTATTATTTTTATTTTTATAATTATTTTTAATTTTAATAATTTATAAATTATATATTTATTAACTGTGACGGCTAGTCCGAGTATTTAACCGATAATTTTTTCGGGTACGTTCCGAAAACGTTTCTAATTAAAAATCTCTACCGTCAGAGAAGTTTCTCCGTTCATCTCCTCGGATTTCTTCAATCTAAACCCTAAAATACCCCACAAGAGCAAGGGGGAGAACAGAGGGAGAGACAGGTTCGAAGTCGTTTCCTTCACAACATCTGAAGTTTTGTTTCATTTCATTTTGGTAGATAGGCAATGCAGTTGTGGCGATTTATCAAACTTTCTTCATATTTATGTGCTTCTTCTACCATACCTTCACGCTTCCAAATTGGTAATACTGTGACTCCACTTCTACGTCTGCAACTGCAATCAATAGACCGTTATCGAGCTTTCCACATTGGTCCTAGAAATGGGTTTGAGGAAAGTTCAAATTCAAGTTCAGGTTCAAGCCCCAATTTGGTGAAAGGAGCTTTTGATCTTATTGGTAGAAATGGGTTTGAAGGAATTTCAAATTCGAGTCCAGATTCAAGCTCCAATTTAGTGAAAGGATCTTTTGATATTGTTAGTAGCAATGGGGAGGAAAGTTCAAAATCAACTTCAACTTTGGGGAATAGGGCTTTTGATCTCATTAGTGGAAATGGGGTTGAGGGAAGTTCGAATTCCATTTCAAATTCTGCCAACCCAGCATTTGATTTTGTTGGCAGAAAAGGGGTTGAGGAAAGTTTAGAAGATGGTGTTGAGGGAAGTTCAGAAAAGGGTGTGGGTGAAAGTTCGAGTTTGGCAGACCGAGCTTATTTTGATGGTATTAGTACAAATGGGGTTGAGGAAAGTTTAAATCCTGAACACAGGGCTCTTGATGTTGTTACTAGAAATGGGGTTGAAGAGAGTTTGATTTCGGTAAACCAAACCTTTGATCTTGTTGGTGGAAATGATGTTGAGGAAAGAGTTTTAGTCAGTGATGCTGATAAATTATACAAAGCTATTGCTAATAATGCAAATCCTGAGAGTGACATGGAAAAAGCACTTGACCTGGTTGGCGTAGAGCTTACAACTGACTTGGTGATTGAGATACTAGGTAAGATTCATTTTGAGGAGAAAATGGCTTTTAGGTTCTTTATGTGGGCAGGTCATCAAGACTGTTATTCGCATGAGCCCCGAGCATACAATGAAATGATTGACATATTATCCAGCACAAAGTACAAGGTGAAGCAGTTTCGGATTGTTTGTGATATGCTTGATTATATGAAGAGAAATGACAAGAAGTCAGTTCCAGTTGAGGTTTTGTTGATGATTTTGAGGAAATACACAGAAAAGCATTTGGCCCATCTTCATAAATTTGCAAAGAAGAAGAAAATAAGGGTGAAGACCCAACCAGAAATTAATGCCTTGAACTTGCTGCTTGATGCTTTGTGCAAGTGCAGTCTTGTGGAGGATGCCCAAGCCATGTTCAGGAGGGTGAAGAACAAGGTTAAGCCTGATGCTAATACTTACAATATTTTGTTTTTTGGGTGGTGTCGGGTTAGAAACCCTAGTAGAGGAATGAGGGTTTTGGAAGAAATGATTGAAATGGGTCATACACCAGATAGTTTTACTTACAATACTGCAATTGATTCCTTCTGCAAAGCAGGGATGGTGACAGAGGCAACTGAACTCTTTGAGTTCATGAGAACAAAGGGTTCAACCATGTCTTCTCCTACTGCAAAAACATATGCAATCATGATTTTGGCTCTTGTACAGAGTGATAGAACTGAGGAGTGCTTTAAACTTATTAAAGATATGATAAACAGTGGTGTCCTTCCGGATGTTTCGACGTACAAGCAAGTGATTGAAGGGATGTGTTTGGCTGGAAAGGTTGAGGAAGCTTACAAGTTCTTGGAAGAGATGGGAAATAAAGGGTATCGTCCTGATATTGTTACTTATAATTGTTTTCTTGATGTACTATGTGAAAATAAAAAGAGCGAGGAAGCACTTGGGCTTTATGGCAGGATGATTGAGGCTGGGTGTGTGCCTAGTGTGCATACTTTCAATATGCTGATTTCAATGTTTTTTGAGATTGGTGAACCTGATGGGGCATTTGAGACGTGGCATGAGATGGATAAGAGGGGATGTGCACGGGATACTGACACTTACTGTGTGATGATTGAAGGGCTTTTTAATTGCAATAAAATGGAAGATGCATGTTTTCTCTTAGACGAGGTTGTAAACAAGGGAATAAAATTGCCATATCGGAAATTTGACTGCTTTTTGATGCAGCTTTCAATGATTGGTGATCTCCAAGCCATCCATAAGCTTTCAGAGCATATGAGAAAATTCTATAACCCTGCTATGGCAAGACGTTTTGCACTGAATCAGAAGCGGAGGAGCATGAGTTTAAGAGGAAAGTAAGAATATTTGGAAGTAATCGTCCAACACTCTCATTTTGGGTAGCTCAATGAAACTCTTCTCATTGAGCTCAGTTTCACAATGCTCAGTCTCTTCTCTACTCAATAATCCCGCAGTGACAGCTTTTCTTGAGGTCTGCATATCCTTGGTTCCTTCCTGTAATCTCATATTTTTTCCCCTTTATTCTTAGCTTTGTCATAAACCAATTTTGTATTTCAAAACTTATATTATATATTTGTGACATCATCTACTTACAAGATTCGAAGATTATGACATAATATCACACAGAATTCTAATTGTTTTAAGTTAGTTGGCTTATGCATTGTGTAAAAACATGGTTTGGTGTTGAGGATAATGGTTTGTTAGGATTAAATGGTTCTACTCAACAAATGATTTGTATGATTTGAATCATCTAATTTCTAAAGTCTCTTGGATGCTTTCTGCTTGATACTTATTCTATTGACACTGTAGACCTTATTTCATCTTACAATGAGAAAATGTCAGGAGGGAGCCCTCTGTTGGAATATGTTGCAATTCTACGCCAAAGAGAACTACAATGGAATGATGCATTGATGGAATCCAGGTTTATACTTGTTTATTAAACTCCCATCATATTCATTTACTACATTTATGGTTAGCTTTCTATTATAATGCATGTACATTAGAGGAGGATAGCCCCTTTGATTTGGTATCGTTCCTTAGGGAGGACTGGAGCCGCTGGATCTTTGAGGGATTCAGGCTCTGGAAAAGCCCCCTTAATGAAAAATATCCAAAGATCCCTGACAAATTCTTGGATGTCACTGATAGGATGGGATATTGAGGGCTCAAGACAATGTTTTATTTTATTTTATTTATTTATTTTTAGTTCTTTGTTTTTGGCATGTTTTCTTGAGGATGCTTTGTGTATATTTTGTGTACTTGGATTTGCCTCCTTTAGGATGTCTTTCCTGTGTGATTATCTATACCTATCAAAAAAATGGACAGAAAAATAATAGGCATTAGAAAAGAAGTTATATCTATATGCTTGCAAAACCATGAAGCAGAATAAAATATGTATCTTATTGCCTACAAATATAGAACTAGAGGGGAAAGGGGAAGATCCATTAGAGACAAAAGAGTCATGATAAACCTATGAAAAGCAAGCACAGTGAAACATGATATGGTTTACAAAAGTTTGATAGAAAGAACAGTTTTCTTTAGTTTTCTCTGCTGAATTCAAATTAGAAATTTTCTTTTTCCAAAAAGACCAAAAAAAAACACCCTTTCTAGAAGATTTGTTAAAGCTACAAGTTCTCTCCCAAATTTCTCTGTCCTCAGATTGGCTGAACTGAAGTATCAAGCTTGGTAGTTGTTGTTGAGCATTCCTAAAATGGCTCCACTGGACTGGAATGGTACTTGATGAATTGCTGAATAATAATTTCATATATCTCACGGGTATTTATACAGAGTACAAAAGGCTATTTTAGGATAGCCAACTATAGATAATAACGGACAAGTATATAAAACAATTGCAGTTCTATAATTAATAATTACAACAATATAACTACAACTGTATACACAATTGTATAGAATATACACAACTGTAAATCACTGTCCAGAATCTGTCTAGAATATATGCTGACTCTCTCCCTCAAGTTGGTGCATAGATATTGCACATACCGAATTTGGATAATGATGCATAAATTGACCACTAGTAACAACATGAGACATCATATGGGCCAATTGATTGGCACTTTTGATGTAGGGAACCTTCATCACGTCAGAGTCTAGGTTATCCTTGATGACAGTTCCTGTCAAGTTCAATGTGCTTGGTTCAGTCGTGTTGTACTGGATTATTTGCAATTTCAATAGCTGTCATGTTAACATAAAAGAGCACCATAGGTTTTTTGGGACCAAATCTAAACTTTCTTAAGAGAATTCTTAGCCAATTAAGTTCCGTAGTTACATGATGGGGCGCATGACATTCAACTTTTGCATTAGACAATGAGACCACATTTTGTTTCTTACTCCTCCAGGTTACCAAATTTCCTCGTATAAATGCAACATACCTTGAAATAGACTTTTTATCCAATTTGGATTTGACAAAGTCAGAGTTTGTGTAACCTTCAATATCTAGATGTCCGTGTTTGGAGAACATAATACTTTTTCTTGGAGAGGACTTCAGAACATGATACGATTATTGTATTCATGTGTTGGTAATTAACTTACAATGCTAGCTACATATGACAAGTTAGGTCTAGCGTGTCAAATGGATTAATTTCTTGACTAGTTTTTGATATCTTTGTTTGTTTGTTGGAATCTGATTAGGATAGATGGACAAACCATGATTTATCTCAATGGGAGGATTTACAAGTTCACAAATGGAGTTACTTGTTCAACCAAGAGATCTAATGTATACTTCCATTGTGAGAGGAAAAGTTCTTGCTTGGATCGAGACACCTCAATGCCCAATAAGTATTTTAGAGCATCTAAGTCCTTCATTTCAAATTCCTTGGCTAGATAGCTTTGAAGCTTCTCTAATTTTGCGGAGTTACTATCTATAACAATCATGTACAAAACCTTTTTTAGTTTGCATACCTTGCCTTCTTTTGGTGTAAACCTCGCAAGGGGATACATGTGCACCTTCTTTAACAGATCACCATGGAGAAGGACATTTTTTACGTTAAACTGTCTTAATGGCCAATCTAGATCAACCGTAAGAAAGAGTGTGACTCTAACAGTGTTCATCTAGGTCATAGGGGCAAAAGTCTCTTGATAGTTAATTCCATAAGTTTGGGTGTATCCCTTAGCAATCAGTCTAGCTTCGTACCTATTAGTTGTCTCATCTAACTTGTACTTTATTGAAGACATGCACTTACATTCCACTATCTACTTTTCTTGAGGAAGCTTGACCATCTCCCAAGGGGAGTTCTTCTAGATAGCCTTTATTTCTTCTACCATAGCAAACTCTAGTTAGGATCTTCAAGGATTGTTTGAAAATGACTCGGAATAGACATATAGGATAACTGAAGAGCAAAAGTAAGGTGAGTCTTAGATAGACAATTATAAGAGACAAAATTAGAAATGAGATAGACAACATTAGAGGATGATTTTGAGAAAGCCCAACCTATCAGGTTTTTTATGATCACGAAGAGGATATCTCTTACTTTGATCACCAACTTGTAGATTCAAGGTAGCAATTTCAGAAGTTATAGGTGAAGGAACATGTACCTCAAGATTAGTCTCGGAAGAGTCATCTGATGGCATAGTAGTACCATTAAGAGAAGTATTGGAGCCTTGGGGGGGGAGGGGGGAAGGAAGGGGTATGACAATAACATCTTTGTTCTTCCTTGTATAACCCTATTGGAATAATTTGACTGGTCTTTCATCCCTTCTTTCCTTAGATTCAAACTCAACCGACATAGGGTTAGGAGTATCTAAAGACTCCCCCTTACCCAAATCACTTGTATCCTCCCCTTAACCTGAAAGCCATAACTTTTTCTTTTATAACCATAACCTTTCCTCTTCCTTACTACTAATCTTCCTCTTTCTTACTACTAATCTTCCCCTGAAGAGGAACTAGAGACACATTTCTAGAAAAATAAGACTCCGCTTTGCAGAATTGAATGTCTATAGAGACATAGTATTTGCTTGTAGGAGGATGAAAGCATTTATTCCCCTTTTGGGAATTAGAGTAACCAAGAAAGACACATTTAAGAGCCCGATGATTAAGCTTATCCCTTTGATGAGAGTGTATATGAACAAAACATGTACAACCAAAAACTTTAGGACAAAGATTCAAAGTAGAAGGAATAGAGCGAAATCGTGATAACATTCGCAAAGGAGTTTGATAATCAATGACACAAGAAGACATTCGGTTGATGAGAAAGACAACAACCATGACAGCCTTAGCTTAGAAACATTTTGGAACACGCATAGTAAAGCATAAAGCTTGTTCCACCTTTAGAATGTGGTGGTTTTTATGCTCTGCTATGCTGTTGTGTTATGGCGTGTATGTACATTTTGTTTGGTGGAGGGTTCCATTTTCTTTGAATAAATTAGTAAGGAACTAATTCACAAACTCACGGCCATTGTTAGAGTGAAAGACCTTAACTTGAGTATTAAATTGTGTGACAATCATTATGAAAAATTGAGGAATAACATATAGAACATCATTCTTAGACTTAAGCAAGTACACCTAGTTCACCATAGTACGGTCATCAATAAAAGACACAAAGTATTTATGACCTAAAGTAGAAGAAGTAGAAAAAAAATCCCAAACATCTATAAAAACATGGGTAAAAGGGATTAAACTTTTATTTAGACTTATTTTGAAAGGTACACAGTGATTTTTAGCATAAATGCATTGCCCAGCTTGAGGGGGAGTGTGGATAAGGATAGAGTTTGGTTTCCTATTTGATTTATTTTTGTTCAATAAATCAGGGTATTTTGTGATAAGTCCTGAAAGTTGGGGAAATTTTAATTTTCTGTTTTTTTTTTTAAAAAAATTAATTTTGAAGTTAGTTTGTTACCTAGATTTTAGGAGGATATTGGGTCCTAGTTTTTAGAAGATCTCCCTGCTGTCATATTGAGGATTGTTGGTTTTTATCTTAATTGTGCATCTTCAGGGAAGGGAGCCTTCTTGACCCCCCTCAAGCTTTATGGGGTTAAAGTTTTTCACAAGAAGGGAGAATTTAGCATAATGAGAAACTATAAATCACAGTTCAAGATATGAGGCTCTAGGTTTCAATGGAGTAGAAAGGGAAAGCAAGAAAATGAATGTGCAAAGAAAATTTGTGGTAAATAATTACAATCAAACGATGTGAAGAAGATGCCAGTCTTTTCTATCTCTTAGTGTCTCTGTTAAAGAGATTCAGGATAAGAATTGGGCCCAGGTATCAAACTGTACAAGACTAAAGGAGATATGCTTCTGTTGCCACTAGAAGGATAGGAATTTGTGTGATGTATGTCCAGTGCACAAGTTTCAATAGGAGTTATGAATAAAAGTAAATCAATTCAACATAGAAAATGACTGATCTAGCAACTGAAACTGCCAAGTGTTATGTTAATTGATCACTCTCTATCAAACTGCTTACACTACAAAATGGTTTGAAGGTGAGCCCTTGAAGCACTTGAAATTGGCTTCTCAAGTGGGTAACAACCACCTTCCTAGTTGTCCCTCCCTGTCCGAAATTTTTTTATATTCCTCCCATGCAAAGATGAGCCAGGGTGTCTATAAATTACCTTATCTGCTTGTACAGTTGTTGATGCCATTATTCATATGGGAAGTTCCACTGGAGTAGCATCTTGTAGGCTTTGAGCACTGCTTCTGAGGTAAACTTCCTGGCTTCTGATGCCAAGTTGTGGTCTAGGGGAAAAGTTCTAATATTTAGAGGAGCCTAAGAAGATTGCATTTATTGTCTATCTCTCTTATTACATACAATTATCAGTGAGGCACAATGTCCCTATACAACAGATATTACTCCAACTGCTTATAGTCCATTACATTCTTCCTCTAGACAATCATGCTCATGCTGCGTATCCAGACACACGCACGTGTATTCACACAAAAGTGGGACATTTTGGCTAATACCAGATGTTCTTCTCTACCCAATTTGGTTGATCCATCTCTTTTGTTTTGCCTTGCAGTCAAATTTTCTGGTTACAGAAAAAAGGCAATGGGAGATTGTGGATCCACAATGTGAAGGGGTCCAGTCAGAAAGCCTTGATGCGCTGCTCTCAGTCGCCATCCAGTGTGTATCTCCAGGACCTGAGGATCAACCAACCATGGATAGGGTGGTCCAGATACTTGAATCTGAAGTCATGGCCCATGTCCTAGTGACTTCTATGATTCCAACTCAGACTGAGAGCCCTCTGGGAGACAAAGAAGATATGTTTGTGTTCATATTGCATGTCATCACAGCGTCTCCCAACAAACTAAGAAGGTTATGCATGCAGTGAGGGGCTCAAAATCTGCAGGGTTTCATCTTCCACTTCATTTATTCATTTCCTTTGCAGACATATGACAACTAGAAGATGCCTTGTTCCATCCATCCATTCATTTATCATCAAAATCTGAGCATTTGGTCCACCGGCCACCTATGGGATTCAGGGTAAAGCTGCCTACTCTTGTTATCCTCATTTTGCATGGGTGCAAGCGGACTTTCCTTTCTCAACTGGATTTACTTTTCCATTAGTGGTATGCTTTATCCATTTCTCCTTATATTTGTTTTCCCCTCTTTGGTAATCTTCTCTAGCATTTGTTCTCTCAAATTATATGTATAAATACATGTACAAATTGAAACCCATCCTTGTTTATGCCATTTTTGTAAAATATGTTTCCTTTGCTATACTCAACTCCTTGGGGTTGTAATTATTACAATTGCCTTCAATTCTGTCTAGTTTTTGACAGGGATTTTGCAAGATGTTCTATTTGGTCCATTTACATCCATGTCTTTTCTGTTCTATCAACTGTGTAAATCGTTGCAGGTATGTTGCAGGCAGGGCAGGGCAGAGCAAAGCAATGTACTGTTTTCCATTCCTGAGAACTGAAAATATGCCCAAAAAAAGTGGGGCCTTTTGCTGCTGATCCTATGGTGACTAACACAAGTTCTGTGGAGCTTTTCCCTCTAAAAGAAGGTTGCAAAATGTTTATCTGAAAGCTAGAACAAGCTGAGTATGGTGTTGGATGTTTCTCTAATGATTTTGTGGTGCAGGTGGTATTGTCTGGATGAAAGAACACGCCAATGGCTTCTTCCTCTTTGCTCAGAGTAGATTCTACAGTAGCCTGCTCTTGTTTTTATTGGCTATAGAGACGAAGATACTCTGCTTCAACACTCTAGAAACCATACATATGGTTGGGTTGTGGTAAAGGGTCTGTTTACTCTTGTCTAGATGAATCATAGCTTGATTCTGCAAACAAATTACGATTTTTTGACTGTTTTTAGACCGTTGCAAATAAAATAAGCAGACTGCTACCTGTAGAAACAACCTATATTTCTTCCATTGAGACTCTTTTGTTCTTTTGATTCATTATGCATGCAAGCTAATTTAAGAAATCATGAACTGAATGCATCCATATCACATAAAAATTTTCCAAAGACAACTATAATAGAAACATTTCCATACATTCTACCATGCCTCAATACTCAATCTACTAGGTATATAGCTATTCCAAGGGGAGTTTGTATATTTTTTGGTGCAGTCAAGCCAAAAATGTGTTAAAATCAGAAGGAAAGGGCACAAAGGTTACAAGATTTATGAGCTACCGTATGAAAATTTCCCTGCCCTGTACACTCCTATTACATGTTTTCTTCATCCTCTTGAGTGTAATCAGCGCTTAGAAGATGATTAAGAGCAACTCTGGCCTTTTTCGGTACCTTCGAGGCTTCTTCCTTGGTACCATCTTCATCAGCTTTCCTCTTGACATCCGTGTCCTCTTGTACTTCACCATCTTCATCAGCTTTCCTCTTGACGTCTGTGTCCTCGTGTTCTTCACTATCTTCATCAGCTTTCCTCTTGACGTCTGTGTTCTCGTGTTCTTCACCATCCCCATCTGCAGCAACTTTGCCATCAGAATTCTCTGCTTTTTCCAAGATTGATGGCTTTGGCTCTTCCGATTCTTCAACTTTGTCTTTAACATTCTTATCTCCTTTCCTAGATAACCTCTCACATTCTACCAAAACAGTGCGGAATTCTTCACTGCCTGCAAGATCAAGAGGGGTTTTTCCTGCTTTTGACTTGGCACTGAGACTACCGCCTTTCCTTACCAAGTACTTGGCAAGATCGAGATGGGATCCTTGAGCTGCATAGTGAAGTGGGGTCATGCCCTTGCGGGTGATAGCTTTGACTGAGGCCCCAGATGAAAGCAGAGTGCGGACGACTTCTAGATGTCCTTTCTGGGCAGCAAAGTGAATTGCACCCATGTCGTCCATCGCTGCAGCACCAACATCAGCCTTGTGCTTGCAGAGATAGGTTACCACCTGTGTCTGCCCAGCCCATGCGGCTAAATGTAGTCTATGATCCATTATCGGTTAAGGAATGAAACCCCAACAAACACATGATTGCTAGATATCAACAAGAGTGATGAAAATAAAAATTATCCTCACTAATGATACAGGTGTAAGCTCATTTTACAAGCATGAATATCATGGAATGGTTTTATACAGAGTGTAAAGATGATAAAACAATCAGAAATGAGTGAATTTTGAATGCAACATACAACATCATTGTTCCTCGTCAAAATTGTGCATTCTATGTGATTTGATAGTCAGGTATCATACACCAAAATCTGAAGAATGGGATCAATTTATTTGTGTCATGAAATTCAGTTATACTAAGCAAATCTTGAGAAAAATGAATTAATTCACTGGATGATTAAGTTAAAACAATGAAGTCATTCAAGGATAATGTGCTCCATGCCCTGTAGATAAAAATGCTTCCTAAAAGCACTGCCAAACACATTCTAACATTGAGTTATGACAGTTGTTACAATCTGAACATTCAAGGATATCGAATTATTTACCTTTCCCATCTTCCCATTCTCACTTTCTCCTTCCTTTCTACCAATTTTCTTCCTCACATCTAAAACCCTAAACCTCGCTTCACTTTCCCATTTCCCTTCCCCTTCAAAGTTTCTTTCCACTTCTCTATGTTCCTTTTCACATTGCAAGATTTGCATATCATTTTAGAAAATAGATAATTATTATAAGTGATAATCTACATGTTAAACCAAACAATGATTCAATAATTAATTTTATGTATGGAGTTGTTAAAATTTTATTTTTTTTATTTTTTTTATTTCACCTTTTTTACACTAAAGTTTATTATACCCTTTCTTTATACCATAAAATTTAAAAGAAGCTCCCTCTAGTTCAATAAAATTTCATTATCAATGAAACTCTAATTTTCATTATTAGTAATAAGTTGTCTTTAAAATTATTATTTAGAAAAAAAAATACTATTTTATTTTTATTGAAACTAACTTTGAGAAAAAAAAAATGTTTTAAGATATTTTTAATCATCATTTTCATATACAATTGAAAGTGATAAAGTGGTTAGTATGAATTATACATAAAATTGTTTAGCATCCAATAACTAGGTCAATGAGATGGGAAAAAAGAGTAATAAAAATAATGATGTAATTAACAAGTGATTTTAATCAAAATAGTTTCAATATTGTGAAGATAAATTTGATTTTAATTAAATGACTTTATCCTCCCCCTCCTTTCCTTCCTCTCCCTCCTTTTCCCCACCTAAATAATGGTATAGAAGACACTTTTCCCTTTCTTATTAGAAGTTGAGTCTTTTCTTATGTACATTGGGAAAATGTTATTTGTATCACCATTTCTACTATCAATCATCAATTTTTTTTTTCTTTCATTTAATCTTTGTTCAATAACAGTCTCTTGTTTTTGTTTATGAGAAATTAGTTATGACCGTTTCTATAGTGAAGTGCTTTATCACTTAATGAAATCATTTTGAGTTCAAGTGAACAACAAATAGTGGTGTTGAAAAATATGATACTGCTATAAAGGGTGTGAAAACAATGAACTGTAAAGGCTAGGCTAGGGTTCAAAATATAAGAGCAGGGCAGAGAAAATTGGAGAAAATGCTAGGGTTAATGTTTGAGAAGCGAAGAGGAACACAAAGAAAGGGGAAGAAACCGTGAGCAGAAAGGGAAACGGGAAGTGTAAGGTTAGGGTTTTAGATGTGAGGAAGAAAATGGGAAGAAAGGAAGGCGAAAGTGAGATCAGGAAAACAAATGTGAAAATAAAAACTCTCATGAAGCTGCATTTTGAAAATGTGGTTTCACTTGAGAGAGAGAGACTAGTATGGCACCTACATGGCCATAAGAGGGTTACACGGGTTATAATCACAAAAGTTTCAAACATTGCCCACATGTAACCTTATTTGGCTAAAAAAGGCCATTTTTACCCACATGAATCTTTCATTTGTCTCACATTTTCATTTTAGGTTATAGCTTTGTTGTTTCATCAACCTTGGTTAGCTAGAAAAATCCCCCCCTCCCAATTCCTTTTATTTTTTTTTTTTATGAGTAAACACAGAAGAAAATATATTAATCAGAAAAAGGAAGCCCGAAAGGCAACCCAAGGCATACAAGAAGTATACAGTAGGTGACGAAAGGATAAAAAGAGCAAAATTGGAGGGAAAACAAAAACCTCACCCGCCCTCACGTAGAGCCCAACCAATAAAAAAAGTCGATTAAAGATAAAGGGTCAACATCCATATACAACTTTGTCCAAGACCATAAACTACACACAAAGGAATACTTCAACCTATGTACTGAAAACTCTTCATTGTCGAATGCTATCCTATTTCTTTCTTTCCACACCACCCAAAAAAAGGCATAAAGGACCCAAACCAACCAAGGAGAGTCTCCTTATTGAGCAAGGGAGAACCCAAGTCACCCAAAGAGAGCGAATAGTAACTTCCACAACACTCTAGTCTTCGTGCAGTGGATTAAAATGTGATTAGTAGACTCCTCTTTGGCTAGACAAAAGAAACATCTATTAGCAAGGGTCCAACCTCTCCTTTTGAGTTGATCCAAAGTTAAAACTTTCCCCCACAAGGCTTCCCAAACAAAAAAACCAACTCTGGGAGGAACATAAGGACTCCAAATTATTTTTCTTGGAAATGGACTATACTTCCCGACTCCCCAACACTGTAAAGAGACTTCATTGTGAAAAACCCACTTTTTGTCTTTTTCTAAATCTCCCTATCTTCCACTTCTGCACTAACTCTCTTTCCTTGGATTGTCAAGAGCAACCACTCCATCAAGACTACCTCCCAATCATTGAAAGCCCTAGAAAAAACTAGGACTCCAACTCCCCCCCTTCAACCAAAGGGTCCCAAACTTCCACCACCCACTCCTCTTTTGAAACCACCAAAGCAAACAAAGAGAGAAAAGAGTTGCACAAAGCCTCATCTCCACACCAAGAGTCCAACCAAAATCTGATTCTTCTTCCATTACCCACGGAAAACACAATGTAGTTGCTCACCCCCCCTATTCCTTTTATCATTGAGCCCCTAATTGAATAGGCCTCCACCGTTAGGTTTAGGTGAGTTCCCCAATGGTGAAGCAGAGCTGGAAACTCTGCCCTTGGAAAGACTCTGCACCCCACTAGAGGCAGTCCCTAATCACTATAAGGTTATTGATAATTCTCTTTAGACATGGGACAAGACTGCCAAATGGAATCCCCATCTTGGACTCATGGCAACATTCCTATAGATTTCAACCTCTCCCTCCATGTCCGAAGATTTAACATCTCTCACTAGCTCATATTGAAAGCAACCAATAATTCAATTCATAAACCACAAAATCACAGGAGAAGACAACAATTAGGAAAGGTTAGGAGAAGCTAAAACACAATATAGCAGTTGAAGAATCACACACAAGCTCAAAACCAGACCTCCAAGAAACTATAACAAGTATTTGCAACAGAAAAACAGACTGTACAATGAGGCTATGTTTCAAACAAGGGAAAGGGAAAGGAAAATGCAGAAAATAGGCAAAGAAAGAAACCCATTTTTTTTTTCTTAAGTAATTTTCAGTATTCTCCTTTCCTTTTCTTTCCAGGGATCCAAACAGAGCCTTTAAAACAGCAAGGAGCTAGAACAACTAATAATAAACTAGTTCAATTCTTTTAATTGCCTTTTTTTTTTTTTTTTTTTTTGCTGTGGTTTCTCATCAGCCAAACAGGTCATGAAAATAAAGTTGATAAAGAATGAAGGAAGATGTCAACCTGTGACAAATCATACACTGATTCCTGTTTGGAACAAGGGAAAGGTTGGGACAATGCAGAACTTGGGCAGAAGCCCCACAATTTTTAAGCACTCACCTTTCCAGGAATCCAAACGGAGCCCTCAAAAACAGTGAAGGAATTAGAAAAATTAACAATAGACTTGTTCAAAATTTTAATTTCCTATTTTTCCAGAGCCCAACAGGCCACGAGAAAGAAAATTGGACAAAAATGGAGGATACAGAGTTGCAGAGGGCTAAGAACAAGCATTTGCAACAAACAAGCATACAAATCATACATTAAAGCTCTGTTTGGAGCAAGGGAAAGAGAAGGAAAATGCAGAAAATAGCAAGAGAAAGAAACCCATTTGTTAGAAACTAACTTCGAGCATTTTCCTTTCAGGGAAACCAAGCAAAGCCCTCAATAATTCTCTCCAAACCATAAACAACTAATAAACTTGTTCAACCCGTTCTTTTTAAGTTCCTTTTATTTCCTGTACTTTCCCAGCACCCAAACAGAACAAAAAAAAAAGGGGGGGATACGGGGTTCTGGAGTGCTTATCTCTGGAATTGACTGCTAAAGGATTGGAACTGCAAATGGATTGAAGTTTTAGAAGGTCACCGGATCTGGCTGCGTTGTGAATATCTTCAATTTCTGAGTTTCTTTCCTTCCCCATTCTCTGCTTGCGAATCAACTATTCACCTCCCCCCTTTCTTCTTTCTTTTTCCCTTGTTTTAAAATGGGTTGGCCCGGAGCTCTCGTTCCCACCCCTAGAGGTGTCCATTGGGCCGGGCCGCCCATTTTGGTTCATGGCCCGGCACGGCTCAACACTGTAACAGGCTGGGCCGTGCTGGCCCAAAGGAGCGGGCCATGTTGGGCCTAAAGAATAGCCCACCGGCCCACTGTGTCGGGTCATCATGTTGGCCCACCGTGCCGACACACTTGACCCTTTTAAATTTCACTTTTCACTTTTTACTTTTTATTACATGTCAAATGTTTATAATACCTTTTTCAACAACTGTATAAAGGCTAATCTAAGGGGTAAAAAAATAAATCAATAACTATTTTTATTTTTTTTTCATGTTAAATGTCAATATTACCCTTCCCAACAACTATATAACGACTATTTTAAATGATAAATAAGTAAATCACTTATTATTAATATTTTTATGTCAAATATTTATAATACCACTCTCAACAACTATATAACAGCTAGTTTTAAGAGTAAATAAGTAAATGACTCACCAATACTTTTCTACAAATACCTTTCATTTTAATTCTTTCTCACACAATTCTCTATACTCTCTCTTTATATTGTTTACAATTCTCTCTACTTTTCTTTTTCACAATTCTTTAAATTGAAATACTCTCAAGTGGTAAAAATATCTACTAACTCTATAAGTACTAAAGATATCTACCAATTCTACAAGTGGTCATAATTCATAAGGTTGAGGTATTTATATTTAGTTATTTTATTTATTTATTTTAATTTTATATATTTAATTTAATTGTTTTCTTTTTTTTATCTTATTTTTTTCCTCTAAAATTAAAAATGGATCTTCATCACCTAGATGTAGAAAACCTTAACTTTGGTATTCATGCATGTAATGAATTTAATCCTTTTGAAGATGACGAGACTCCCACCTCCTCTAGTGTCATTCCCTCTAACCTTTCCCAACCCAATCCCATAGGCAAAAGACCTAGGGCTAGTAGACGCACATCTATAGTATGGAATCACTTCATTATAATAAATAGACAAAATACAAGAGGAGAGGTAGAAAATCTAGCATAATGTAAGTATTGTAAAAAAACATATAGTTGCAAAGCTAGTGGTGGCACAGGTCACCTTAAAAGACATGTCGAACAATGTACAAAAAAACATAGTGCATTAGACCTTACACAATTCCAAATAAGCCAAAACGAAATAGGATCTAGTACATCTTCAATGACCCCCTTCATTACAATCAACAATTCCTAAGAGAAGGGTTAGCTAGAATGATAGCCAGTATGGGGCTTCCATTGATATTTGGAAAAGATCCTAGATTTGTACATTTCATACAAAAGTATGCCCAACCAACCTATTATAGAATTCCTAGGACTGTTTCTCGTAATGATGTAATTAAATGTTACTTAAATGAAAAACAATTAGTAATTGAAGAATTTAAAAATCATAGTGGTATTGGATCTATGGACTAATCAAAGTAATGAACCTTTTACATGTGTGACATCACATTATACAGATTCAAATATGAAATTACAAAAGAAAATATTAGGTTTTCGTAAAATATTACATCTTCATGATGGGCCTTCCATATATTTTGATAAGTGTTTTTAGAGAATATGGGATGCAAAGAAAAATTTTTAGTATTACCTTTGATAATGCTTCGAATAATAAAAGTGACATAAATTTATTTGTAAGAACAATTAGAGAAGGTTCACTAAGTGAAATATTTCATGTGAGATGTATTTGTCATATAATTAATTTAATAGTACAAGATGGTTTAAAATTAATATCACCCTCATAGGCTATCCAGTCTACTATACTATTTCTTGATTCATTTAACAAATTACAAGAATTTTATACTTTATGTCAATAAGTAGGTTTGAAGAAGAGAAAATTTCGTGGTTATCGTTGGAATTCTACCTACCTAATGTTAAAATCTTGTGTAGGGTATCATAACATACTATTAGATTATGTCAATAGTAAGACAAATGAAATTATAGTAACTTCTGATGATTGGGAGAAAGGTTTTGCTTTTTTAAAATTCTTGAAGGTTTTTTATGATACTACTAACATGTGTTCTATTGTATATACTCCTACATCTTGTATAACACTTCAATGTATTTGCAATATAAGCGATGTGTTTCAACAATATAGGGAACATCCTCTTTTTAGTAAAATATGTGTACAAATGAATTTTTTTTTTAATTTTAAATATTAGAAAACTATTCCATCACTTTATTGTTTAGTTGCTTGTATCCAAGGGTTAAGGTTGAAGGTGTAAAAAATATTTTAAATTTTATAGTTATTTGTATGAAAAAACCATCCAAACCAGATGGTAAGATATATGAACAATTAAACAACTTATATAAATATTATGAGAATAAATATGATAATGTCTCTTCAAGTACTATAACTTCATCTACATTTGGAAATGATCCATTCTTTATATAATTAGCTAAGGGAAAATGACAAGTTGGTTCTTCAAGTAGGTGTGATCTTTTAAAATATTTAGATACCGATTATTGATCATACCTATCCCCTTATGAAGTACAAATTTTTGATATTATGAAGTGGTGGAAATCTCATGAATCTACTTTTCCTGTATTATCTAAAATGACACGTGATCAACCAACCCCACCAGTGTCTACTATAGCATCAATTTTTTTTTTCTATAGCTGCAAATATAATAGGAGATAAGAGGACAACTCTTACAACAAAGATGCTAGAAGTTTTGACATGTTTGAAGGATTGAGAAGATGGATTCATGAGACTTCAAACTTTAGAGGATGAACTTAAAGAAGCCTTCAAGAAATTGTATCTCAATGCAGACAATGATGTTCAAGAGATTGATGATGATTGAAGATGAAAAAAGAAGAATAAAGATTGAATAAGAAGACATAACCCCATATTGACCAGGCCATTATGGGCCAATGTTAGCTAGCACGACCCACTTAAAAATCGTGTTGGGTCGGGTCGGCCCATGCAAGGCAAATAGGTGGTCCGACACGATCCATAAGTCCGCGGGCTAATCGTTACTTTAAACACCTCTAATAATTATACTTTTATTTTTTACATTTATATTTATCGAGTTTGTAATTGTAAAATTTATAGAAATGTTAGTTTTTTGTTTTTAAAAATAGTAAAAAAAAGTTATATTTGAATTTGTTTATTTTTATCAAAATAAAAATAAATTTAAAATAATGGAATATAAAAGGAAATTAAATATAAAAAATAATTCTTTTATTCAATATTTCAACAAATTACATGAAAAAATAATGAGAAAGAAAAGGGTGAGAATTGCATCACTATAGTTTAAGTACATCCCAATAGGTTGGCACCCACCCAACTATCAATCATATGCTTTAAAAATTAGCTACATTTAATAGATTTAAAAGAAACAAACAACATATAATTCTTCAATTATCATATTCACTTTTGTCTTCTTATTCAATCTTCATTCTTCTTTTTTCATCTTCAATCATCATCAATCTCTTAAACATCATTGTTTGCTTTAAGATGCAATTTCTTGAAGGTTTATTTAAGTTGATCCTCTAAAGTTTGAAGTCTCATGCGTCCATCTTCCCAATTCTTCAAAGCTTCTAGCATCTTTGCTGTAAGAGTTGTCCTTTTGTCTCCTATTATATTTGTAGCTATAGAAAAAGAATATCCTGATACTACAATAGACACCGATGGGGTTAGTAGATCATGTGCCATTTTAGATAGTACAAGAAAAGTGGATTCATGAGATTTCCACCGCTTTATAATATCAAAATTTGGTACTTCATTAGGCAATATGTATGAACAATAATCAGTATCTAAATATTTTAAAAGATCACACCTACTTGAAGAACCAACTTGTCGCTTTCATTTAGCTAATGGTATAAAGAATGGATCATTTCCAAATGTAGATGGAGTTATAGTACTTGAAGAGACATTACCATATTTATTCTCATAATATTTATATAAGTTGTTTAATTGTTCATATATCTTACCCTCTGGTTTGGATGGTTGGTTCATACAAATAACTATGAAATTTAAAATATTTTCTACACCTTCAACCTTAACCCTTGGATCCATACAAGCAGCTAAACAATAAAGTGATGGAATAGTCTTCTAGTATTTCAAAAAAAAAAAAATTCCATTTGTACATATATTTACTAAAAAGAGGATGTTCCCTATATTGTCGAAACACATCACTTAAATTGCAAATACATTTAAGTGTTATACAAGATGTAGGAGTATATACAGTAAAACACATGTTAGTAATATCATAAAAAACCTTCAAGAATTTTAAAAAGCAAAACATTTCTCTCAATCATCAGAAGTTATTATAATTTCACCTGTCTTACTATTGACATAATCGGATAGTATGTTATGATACCCTACACAAGATTCTAACATTAAGTAGGTAGAATTCCAACGATGACCAATATCACGACGAAATTTTCTCTTCTTCAAACCTACTTATTGACATAAAGCATAAAATTCCTGTAATTTTTTAAATGAATCAAGAAATAGTATAGTAGAACGGATAACCTATAATGAGGGTGATATTAATTTTAAACCATCTTGTACTATTAAATTAATTATATGACAAATACATCTCACATGAAATATTTCACTTAGTGAACCTTCTCTAATTGTTCTTACAAATAAATTTATGACACTTTTATTATTTGAAGCATTATCAAAGGTAATACTAAAAATTTTTCTTTATATCCCATATTCTCTAAAAACACTTGTCAAAGAATCATATATGGAAGGCCCATCATGAGGATGTAATATTTTACGAAAACCTAATATTTTCTTTTGTAATTTTAGATTTGAATCTATATAATGTGATGTCACACATGTAAAAGGTTTATTACTTTGATTAGTCCATAGATCTAAGGTTACATATACAATACCACTATGATTTTTAAATTCTTCAATTACTAATTGTTTTTCATTTAAGTAACAGTTAATTACATCATTACGAGAAGTAGTCCTAAGAATTCTATGATAAGCTGGTTGAGCATACTTTTGCATGAAATGTTCAAATCTAGGATCTTCTCCAAATGTCAATGGAAGCCCCATATTGGCTATCATTCTAGTTAACCCTTCTCTTAGGAATTGTTGATTGTATATAAAGGGGGTCATTGAAGATGTACTAGATCCTATTTTGTCTTAACTTATTTGGGATTGTCTAGGGTCTAATGCACCATGTTTTTTTGTACATTGTTCAGCATGTCTTTTAAGGTGACCTGTGCCACCACTAGCTTTGCAACTATATGTTTTTTTTTACAATACTTACATTCTGCTAGATTTTCTACCTCTCCTCTTGTATTTTATCTATTTATTATAGTGAAGTGATTCCATACTATAAATGTGCGTCTACTAACCCTAGGTATTTTGCCTATGGGATTGGGTTGGGGAAGGTTAGAGGGAGGGACACTAGAGGAGGTGGGAGTCTCATCATCTTCAAAAGGATTAAATTCATTACATGCATCAATACCAAAGTCAAGGTTTTCTACATCTAGGTGATGAGGATCCATTTTTAATTTTAGAGGACAAAAAATAAGATAAAAGAAAGAAAACAATTAAATTAAATATATAGAATTAAAATAAATAAATGAAATAACTAAATATAAATACCTCAACCTTATGAATGATGACCACTTGTAGAGTTGGTAGATATCTTTAGCACTTGTAGAGTTAGTAGATATCTTTACCACTTGAGAGAATTTCAATTTAGAGAATTGTGAAAAGGGAAAGTAGAGAGAATTGTAAACAATATAAAGAGAGAGAATAGAGAATTGTGTGAGAAAGAATTAAAATGAAGGGTATTTATAGAGAAGTATTGGTGAGTCATTTACTTATTTACCCTTAAAACTAGTCGTTATATAGTTGTTGAGGATGATATTATAAATATTTGACATAAAAATATTAATAGTGAGTGATTTACTTATTTATCATTTAAACTAACCATTATACAATTGTTGGAAGGGGTAATATTGACTTTTGACATTTGACATGAAAAAAGTAAAAATAGTTATTGATTTACTTTTTTACCCCTCAAACTAGCCGTTATGTAATTGTTGAGAGAGACATTATAGACATTTGACATGTAATAAAAAGTGAAAAGTGAAATTTAAAAGGGCTAAGTAGACCAGCACGTCGGCTTGGGACGGTGGGCCAACGGGTTGTTTCTTTAGGCCTAGCACGACCCACTCCTTTGGGTCATGCCGGCCCGACATGCTACAGTGTTGGGTCGTGCTGACCCAACCTGCTATAGTGTTGGGCCTTGCCGGCCCGACCCGACCTTTTGGCGTGCTGGGCCACAGACCAAAATGGGTGGCCTGACCCAATGGACACCTCTACCTCTAACCCCACTGTTGGCCCAAGGAGGATGAGAATTCGACAAATTCAATATATATATACTAGGGCTGCAATTTCGATGTGGTGGTCAAGTTAATGACTAATCCAAGTCCAACCCAAATTAAGAAAAAATTAATCCAAACTCAATTCAAACCAAACTTTAACCCGAGGTACTCAACATAAGCTCAACCCAACCTCATTTTTTTTTAAAAATCGAGTTAAATTTGAGTTGTTCAAATTAGGCTCGAGTTGATTTGATTAATTCAAGATTGATCGAGTTGACTTCAGGTTAGTTGAGTTATATAATTCAAAATCCATTTATAATATTTTTTTAAAAACTTTTTAAATATATTTATATGAAAATTTAAATAGTAAATAGAACCAAATTTTAAGATATCAAGAATAAATATAAATTTATATATTTTTCTAAAAAATAAAAAATGGAATGAAATATTATTATATAAGATAATATGCATTATAAATATTATAAAAACATTAAATTAGTTCAGGTTAGGTTTGGTTTATTCAAATCTAAACCCAAGTATTAAAAATGATTGTTCAAGTCCACTTAAATGTCGGGTTGAATTGGGTCAAGTTTATTTTGAAATTTAAATATTGAAAATTATAAGTGCTAAATTAGAAAAAGTAAAAAAAAAAATGTAATAATATTTTAGGTTTAAATATTCAATTTAATTTGATATTTTGAGAATGAAAATCAATGTAAAATTTGAAAATGATTCATTTTATAAAATTTATATTTTGTTTATCATACGACATCTTTGAAAATTTAAATATTATAAATAATATCTTTATGGAGATAAAAGTTTATTATTTGGGTGAAGCGACTAAATATTCATTTAATAATTTAATTATGTTACGGACTAAAACAGTAAGAGTTGTTGTCGTCTTTTTTTCTAATATTTTTCAATTATTGTCATCTTGCGGATTGGGCTTGGGCCCAAATTTATTGGGTAGGACCAGTTTTGGGCCAACAAACCCAATATGATGGATTTGAGTGTAGATTCATGAACCTAAACCATTTTAAAACTTCAAAAAAAAAAAAAGGGGAAAAAAAAAGGAAAAGAAAAGAAAAGCAAGGGGCTTTTAGCTTTGATCTTGATTTGGATAACTTAAGTTGAAAATCTAATTCCGAACAGTGATTTTTTGAACTTTAAATCTATTTAGGAATGATTCTTGAAGGGTGACAACAGGGGTGGTAATTTGTGTTAGTGGGTTGTGTTTATGTCGTTTCAAAGCTTAGGTATTCTACCATATAATTCAACCCAAATCCGACAAGAATAATAATTTGTCAAAAACACAAGTCCAAATATTATCTAATAATAATCGTATTAAAAATATAAACTCAAATATTATCTAATTATGAAACAGGTAATACGTTATATAATTTATTTAACTCATTTAATAATCAGATCCTCATATTTAATAGTCATATTGAATTAAGTCTTGTATATGTTTATGTGATTAATATCTTAATTAAACATGTTTATAATTCAATTAACTTATTTATTTTAAAATAAGTCAAATATGATATAAATAGTTTAAAAATATAATTAGATTAATTATAGAATTATTAAATGGATCAACATAGGTGAAATTTGTGTTAGGTTGACAAAAAAAATTACCTATTTATTAATTAAGTTATGCATGTTGATATGAATTTGACTCAAACATATTTATACTTCACTTAAATTTGTGAAAAGCATGTTGGGTTCATATCGTGTTGATGAATCATATCAAACTTTGTCACTCTCAGGTAAAAACACTTTCTAAAGTATATATATATATATATATATATATATTCAAAAATATCTTTTAATAAAGTTATTATAAATCACTTTTAAAATATATATATATAGGTTGTTTAAATTCATTTTCATATGATAGTTCATATTCAAATATTGATGTGGTATTATTTTTTCTATATGACATATGAATAAATGTAAATTAAATTAAATTTGATGAAATCCATTTATATTCATTTTCTTGTAATCAATGTAAATTTTTTCCTTTTTTTTTTCTCTCTCCCTCAAAATAATGCCTTGATGTGCAAAAGAGGGGAAAAAAAGGGCATTAGGCTTCTTTCTAATCTTTATTTAATATATATATCCATATAAATTTTAATTTTTAAGATAATAAAATGAAAGAATATGTAACTATTGAAATCAAAATAAATTAAAAATTAAAAATAAAATAAAATAAAATAAAATTTAAATTTTATCCTCATGAATTTATAAATGATAAAAATATTAATAATTTAATAAAATTTTATTTTATCCTCATTATTAAATTTATAAATGAAATATGTTTACAATTTCAAATTATTTATACGATTCTTAATTTTAATTAGGTATCCATTATTCAATAGTGAATTATCATCCAATAACCTTTTTTTATGTGATGGATGGCTAGTTCAATGACAAAAAAATGCTAAGGTACCGAAGCGGTGTCTACCTACTAAATTATCAAACTCCCAACTCCAAACTGTTAAATATGTATAATGAAATGTAAGTCGTTGAATAAGGATACAAATAAATAAAACCAAAATACAAATTATATAAATGGTGCCGAGCTTCAAATAATGAGATGTGATTATGTATACGTGACGCCCATTGATTGATGATTTTTTTTCACTACCGGAAAATTCAACACCTACATGAAAATGTACACTTGGATTTCAAATGGCTCATTTGATTTTTACAACCATTGTAACATGATGATACAACCATGCCCTTCGACAATCGTCTTTAGCAAGAAAATAATTCCCAAATTTGTAAATTCCTCGGCTTCTTAATAATACTTCCTTGTCTTTTTACATAATCAAAGATTCCAAAAAGGCTCAATGACAAGTTTGTCATGCGTAGACATCAACCAAAACATCATAGTTTTCATTATTGTCAAATGTTCAAACTACAAAACCCTTTATAAACAGCCTCCAATTCTAGCAGGCATACTTCATCAATCTAAGTTTTACACTCTTAATCTCTCAGCTAATCCAGAGTTTATCACTGTTTTCTCTAAGATTCGACACCAAGATCCAAGGCAATCACGCAAAAATTTCGGTTTGGACAGGTATTTTTTTCTGTTTCATTTCCTCAGAGTGATCCTATTTTCATCTTCATGTCTTCATTATGAGATTGTTCCCCTGGGGAGAGTACCCAAGACCTCTCAAAGGGGTTTTCTATCTATGATTCACTTTTCTGGGAAGAATTTTCTCTGTTTTCTGGGAAATGAATAGATGGAGTGAAACATAATATCCGAAAAAATAACAAAAGAATCAAGCTAAGCCCAACTGTAAATATGGACTTGTTCTACAGAACTATTTTCTAAGAAACCAAACAAGATAGAAACTTCAGAGTTTTCAGACAGAGGTACTAGATGATAGATCTTACCTGCCTAAGGGAGAGCTGAAGCAGCATGGAAGTAGAACAAATGATCATTCATTTTGGTTTCACAATGCGCCAACAAATGATCATTTATGAAAAATTCATTGTTCAGAGTCTTGAACTCAAACTCGATTTCTTCCCTCCACAGTAGACTAAAATCTTAGTCTAAATTTAGAGCAAATGAACCAAGGCTTAAAAGGCTCAAAGCAGACCAATTATCATGGTTGGAAATGAAGGGTTGTGAGCTAATGTGTGAAATCAACAACTATCTAGTAGTTTTCCAGTTTCTTTAGCTATCAGAACTAATATTATCATGACCCGTCGACAGTGAGTAGGTATTGTCCACCCAGTTCAAAGGCGTCATCCCTTATGAACACCAGGAACTTCTCCTCTCCAGGAGGTTACAAATATATAGGTTTCAAATTCTTAGATGAGTACTAAAGGAGACACCAATGCAACTTTACTACTCGTATTTGATTCTAATTATTCAATCATCACAACCATCTCTCATCACTCTAAAAATAGAGATGATACATATGTGTTGGCTGCATACCAGTCAGCATTCGAAGAAGGGAAATAACTTAGCTAGATACAAAGCCACCATAGCACCTCCTAGTTGTCCATGGAGCCCCCTTCCAAATTATACTTTTTGGTATGCCTATCCTGTGTTGGCACTTGAGCTGTAGTAATGGTATTGTCTGTGCATGTTAATTCACCAGCGGTTCAACATTCTCATGATTTTCACAGTGAAGATCAGGGAGATCAGAACTCACTGAGAATTTAAGCCATCTCTTTCTCTCTATGCATTTGAGGCAAGGCTGCAGCACAAGGCCGATTATCACAGCAATAAGACTTACAACCGCGACTTTGAGTGAAGAAAGAGCCAGAACAATGCAGATCAATATGGTTGGAGGAACACACATTAGAATAGACCCAACTGTCCCAAGAGGTATCTTGTATGGGCGAGATGCAGCCGGGTATTTAATCCTCAATCGAACAAATGCAATGAACTCCAAAATCATTCCAAAACAATATAAGAAGTTTTCTGCAGCTATGATTTCTTGAAAGCTCATCCATGAAAGCAAAAGCACACCAGAAGCTGAGAATAGAATTCCAATGAGTGGGGTGCCATAGTGCGACCTTTTGGCAAAATGCTGGGAAGCATTCCCCGCTCTGCCATCCCCAAAAGTTGGAAGGAATCACTGCTCATTTCAGCTACAAACATCCCCAGATTCGACGCTGCAGCAGCCCCTGTAATCCACCAACCCAACCAGACTCCCCCTATCATTTTAGCAACATCTGAGAAATACCCATCAGTCCAAGCCTCACGATCAAGAGGAATAGCACCAGTACCAATTAAAAGAGGGAAGAAATACCCGAGCACGACCAAGATCAAGGCATAAAAGAGTGCCTTTGGAAGAGTCCTTTTTGGGTTTTCCACCTCTCCTGCAAGAGTACTGATTGAATCCCAGTAGTTCAGATTCCAAAAGAGTGTGTTCAAATACAAATTCCAATCCACATCCTTTTCCACTACCAACCATCGTGAGGGCTTCAACTTTGGAATTGCCACAAGTCCCATGATCACAAAAGGAAGGATTGAAAACACACCCAGCAAAATAGCAGCCCATCCCACAATGGTTAAGCCCCTGTAGTTCATGTAAGTAAGAACTACAGTCAAAGCCAAAACCGCTGCAATTCTCGGTAAACCACCACTTAAAGCAGGGACAGAGGAATCCAAATAGTCCAGAAACAGAACTGGGTATAAAGCATTGTCAATAACTCCACTCAACCATTTCATCCACCCTTGCTGAAACCCCCAATAAGGCCCCAAAGCCGATGACACCCAAACCACATAACCACCATTTTCAGGGAACATGGTCCCCATCTCAGCTGTGATTAGCGCTTCAGGAATGCTCCATATAAAGGGAAAGATCAAAAATCCGAGCAGAGCTAGAAGAGGGCCAGCAGCCCCCACACTGTCCTCAATGCCAAATGGGCCCCCAGACACCTCATAGAAGATAAGGAAAACAAGTGGTAGAACTGAAACTTTCTTGAAGTTATCCACCCTGAGAGGAGCTAATTCATCAGCACCCGCACCCACACCCACACCCACCCCCACATATTCCACACCATTGCATTCCCCCATTGCAGGAACCTCTTCCCTCAATTGCTGCACTCAAATTCAAGTTCTCAACACAATTAACATCAAGTTTTGATTCACTTTTCTAAACTAACGACAGAAACAATGAGAAAACCAATCCTATCCCTTATCATGTAATCATCAATCCAAATAATGAATAAGCAATATTCATATGAAATTAATCATACAAATCAAAGAAAACACATTTCAATAGATTCCTCCCTCAATTTCTTAACTCAATTTCAAGTTCTCAACATAATGAACACTGGGTTTAGACCCACTTTGATAAACTCAATGAGTAAAAACCAAAGACAAAATTAAATCCATTCCCTTATCATGTGATTGTCAATCCCAAAAGGGGAAGAGCGGTATTAATAAAAACACAAACTGGGTTCCTCCGGAAACATGAAATTGATCATGCCAACCAGAGAAAACACATTGCAATAGACTCCCTCTCTCAATTTCTGAACTCAATTTCAAGTACTCAACATAATGAACAGAGGGTTTAGACCCACTTTGATAAACTAAAGAGTAAAGACAAAAACAAAGAGATAATTGATTCCTATTCCTTATCAATTCAAACAATGAATGAGCAGTACTGATCAAAAACATGAACTGGGAATCTCAAAAACCAGGAAATAGATCATACAAACAAAAGAAAAAACTGGAATTTTGACTCAATTCGATGAACCAAAAAACAAAAACAAGCACAAGATCCCACAAATCAACGCTAAAAAAACACACAAAACCGATTCCAATACCTTACTCAAACCGTGAATGAGCAGTTGGGCATCGCAGAAAACAAGAAATTCATTCCAGAAATCGAAGAAAACACATTACAATAGGCTCTTCCTTCAATCTCTGCACTCAACACCACGTCCTCAGCAAACAAACATTGGGTTTTGACTCATTCTCATAACCCCAAAAACAAAGACAAAACTGAAAATCCTACCCCTTGTCCAAACAATGAATGACCAATATCACCCAAAAACATGAACTGGGCCCATATCACAGAAAACAAAAAAATCCACCCCAAAAACCAGACAAAACACATCGAGACAAAAGGAAAATGAAAGGGGTCAGGCGCAAATTGCAGAAAGATCTGAAAAATTCACGAGAATACCATGAAAACCATGTGAAATTCATTATGGGTTATGGCACATATGCTCCACCATCATTGGAGGCTCAACCCTTGATGTCTTGTCCTTAAAAGAGAGAGGAGGAGAGAGTCATTAGTCACCAGTTGAGCCTTTACTTTTCTTGAGTGCGGCTCAAGATTCCAGGCATTCCTTCAGGACAGGGAATAAAATAGTTCGTTTTTTCATCCTTTTTCCCATGTGGGACTGCTGATTACGCCAGGTGCTTCTCAAAATTCTTGGAAAAAGTCTATGGCGACTTCATTCTCATTTGCTTGAGGGTCACGATGCACATGAACTTATGAAAATAATAGTAACAAAATTTGTAATGGAAGCCATTCATACATGTAATCATCATTATTATGATTTTTTATTGAATTAATATAATATTAAATTATTTAAATATTTTTTTATTATTTAAAAATAAAAATGAAATTGGAGAAAACCTTCACTTCATGTCCTCTCTGGAAATGAGTGGAGAGGGTATTTCATATTAATGATTTTTTTAATTAATTTTTCTCATTATTATAAGTAATACTTAATAAATTTTCAGGATTTTTTATTTAATTAAAAAAGGAAAAAAAGAAAATAAAAAAAAATGGATTTCAGGCATGTCGAATTTAAAAATTATCAATTATATAAATGTAAATATAATTTATAAGTAAATAATTAATTTCCATGTTGGGATATAATTCCTAGTTATAGAAATTTTATTTATTTTATTTATATGCATTCAAAAATGGAAATAAATAAATAAATATGAATATATTTTTTTATTTTCTATTTTCTATTTTTAGAAATGGAAACTTCAATGCAACATGCCAATGAATAAGAATCAAAATTTCTAATTATTTAGGTTTTCTTAGCCCTTAACTTTTTTGGTCTGTCTTTAATGGGGACAGGTTTGGAAAATTTATAATGAATGACAGGTTGGATAATTTTAAAAAAAAATTATTTTATTTTTTTAATTAATATTTATATTTTTATGGAATCTAAAATACCCAAAATTAATGAATACCTTGGGAAATAAATTTCCTAATTTTAGTTTTTTTACAAACCCTTTTCTTGGATTGAAAAAACATTCTAAAATATTTTTAAATTTAAATAAAAATACCCGTACACACCTGGCCAGACGGTGGAGTGGGCACTCCGACGACGTCGTTTGGAGAAGCGCCCGGTGGACTCTGCACCGTCGTCGTTTGAGTAGCGGGTGGTGGGCTATGCATCGAAACGACGTCGTTTTGGGGAACTGCTTCGGCGGCTCGGCGGGAGGGAGAAAGGAGGAGATACGAACCAGATGATCAGACTGTCAACGAGGTCAACTATTATTATTATTATTATTATTTTGTTTTTTTGGGAAATGCCAAGGTACCTACCGAACATGAGATTTCGATCATTGGATCCCAACATGCAATCCTAACCGTTCGTTTTTAAAAGGAAGTAAACTTGGCAAGAAATTTGTTATTTGCTTTATCATTTTTATCCTTTTCCATCTTAAACAAATATATTGAGATTTTCCATATATTATGAAATAGTTAAATAAAAAATATTCAATAAAAACAAATTTAAAAAAACAATATTTGTAGGTAAAAATATAGATTCATATGAAATTTACTTAAATAGTTTATGGATATCATTAATTATTTAGATAATTATAGATTTATTTGAATTAAAATTAATTTAATTATTAAAATAAGTCTTATTGATGAACAATATTGTGTTAAAGAAAAAAAATGAACAATATGTATTTTATGTTAAGGGAAAAAGAGAAAAAGAAAATATTAATTTATATTCACTATTTATGAAAATAAAATTTATTATATTATAGAAAATTGAATTTTTTTTCATAATAATATGAATTTGTGAAGATTATATTTTATTCAATCAATTTATTTTATCATGTCAGGAAAATTTTAAATAATTTATTGCTTGAATTTTTTTTTATAAAAATTATTTATTTATAAAATATGTTTTCTTTTATATTTCTTTAAAAGGAGAAATAAAATGCAATCGTGTATATATATTTCAAAAATCATGAATTCTTAAAAAATATGGCAAAAAAGAATCACTTAATCGTCAATTAATCCTATTTATTGTTGATTTTGAAATATTTATGGGAGATTTTTATTATAAGATCGGTTTTATTTAATTTTTCTCATATTTATCACATTAATTTTATTTTTTAAAAATTCAAAAAAATTGCATTTTTATCATCACAGGAGCAAAACAAATGTAGGGAGTGGGTTGTGAAGTTATGTGAGTGAAAAACATTAAGTTATTTATTCTTTTATTATTTTTCTATTAAATATTAAGAAGTTAAAAAAAAAATATTTTAATTATAATCATTCTCAAATGAACCCTAAAAGAACAATAAGAACTTGTTTGATAATAATTTTGATTAAAATATACTTATCTTGTTATTTATTCTTTTAATATTTTATTTATATTAAGTATTAAGAAGTAAAAAAAAACAAATTCACTTTAATTTTACAGATTGAGGGTGAGTACTTTTAGTATTAAGAAAAAGTTAAATATTTTAATTTTTTACTTAATAAAAAAATTAAGAAATAAGTAATAAGTAAGTAAAAAAAAAACTAAATTATTTAAAATCTAAAAATAAGTTACTTTAAAAAATAAATAATAATAATAAACAAACGGAAAATCATCTACATACATTCCAAACATCTTGAATTGTTAGGTTTGTATTTGATAATAATAATGATTTTTTTATATTATTTTCTTTCATTATTATAACTAATATTTCATAAATTTTCAAGATATTTTTATTTAATTAGAAAAAAAAGACTTATAAAAATGTGAAATGATAAGATGATTGAAGGGTGGGAGTAGGAATGTCCAAAGTTATGTGGGTCCAATGGATTGTAGCCAACCACCAAATCTTAATATGATTCCCACCATAATAATGTGTGGAAAAAAAAATATAAAAAAAATGAATGGGTCAAATAAAATGACATCTTGATGGACTTGTGGTTTGGATTTTCTTTCCGAATGGGTTGTGGGGACGTCTTTTTCGCTTTAGAAATTAGTTTTAATATAAAAACGTTTTTTTAAAAAAAAAAATTGAAAATGGGATCTATTATTCTAAAAAGTGTTTTTGACCTAAAAAAATGTTTTTGAACAAAAATAAGGTACTTGACAAATTTTAAAAAATACTTTTAAAAATATAAAAATTCCTTGTAGAGTTGAAAAAAAAATTACTTATAATGTTTTTTGAAGCAGCATTGAGGTCTTACAATTTTAAAAATAATTTAAAGAAAAAAATTTTAAATTATGAATTATATAAATGTAAATATAATTTTTATTTTTTAAAATTTAAAAGAATAAAACATTTTTACTTTTTCAAAATTTAAAATTTTGGAAAATATTTTTAAAACATAAATATTAGTTTTGATTTTTATATAAAAGAAGTTATATTTGATAAAAGTTTCTGTTTTTAATTATAAAAAATTGGATATCTTGCAACTTTTTTATATTCTATTTTTTAAAGGAATTTAATATACTTTTTTATTTTCCATATATTCAAAAATGGAAAAAAAAATTAATTTAACTTCTTTTGGATACATTTTCTTTTTCCATTTTTAAAAGTGGAAATTTTATGCAAAAATAAAAATTCTTATAAAATAATATATACTTATCTTATATCCTTAAAAATTATTTTAAAAAATTTAAGCAAAAAAAAAAATTTAATACATCAAATTTTATTTCTTTTTGATAACTAAGGAACCTTCCATGACTAAGTTCTTAGGACTCTCTATGGGGATCAAAACCTCAGAGGTATTGACTGTCTTGCAACAACTAGTATCAGATAAATTCAAAATATCATTAGTGTCAGAATTCAAACTTAGGACTATGTGCCACTTACTGGGTCACTCTGACCAACTAGACTACCCTGGTGGGTACTTAATACCTTAATTTTCAAAAAATCATTATATTTTTAACATAACTTAAAATTTTTTTTGTGTATTTTACATAGAAGGTGTTATTATTATTATTATTATTATTATTATTATTATTATTTTAAAAAATAAATATATATACAAACGAAGAGTTAATTTGCAGGAGTTTAAAATAAAAATATCAAGTTGTCACAAAATTCCATATATTAGGTGTAATTGCATTTTTTTTATTTTACATGTACTAAAAAATTTTAAAATTTATTTTAATTCTATGCCAATTTTTTCTATTAAAAAAAACTCCAATATTTTTTTTAAAGAAAAGAGACTATGAAGTAGAATATTTATAAATTCGATTGAAAGATGAATCATAATAATTTTTAAAATCAAACTTTATAACATCTTTAAAAAAATTTGACCATCAAATATTGGACTTCGCATTAACGCCCTACCCTATGTCCCCAAATCCCTACTATTAAGAATCCATAGACAAAGTCTCCAAAAGTACGATATATTGTCAATTGAATGGGACAAAATAAGAATCAAAATTTAGATTTGTTTAAGTTGGTTTTAGCTTTAACTTTTTTGAATGTCATTTCAAATTTCCTAAACATACGTTTTGCCAAGCATTTAATAACATAATTTCTTGATTTGTTGGCATTTAGCTATGAATAGTGGATTTATTTATTTTCATGACCAAAAAAGGAAGAAGTAATTATGATTAATTATTTGTTTCTATCTCATGTTAAAAAATGTAAATTATTATTAAACTCACTCATTGATCATACCTTTGGAATTAAGAGTGTCACTAACCTACAAAATTAGGCTACAGTTGGTTTTGAAAAGTTTGAGGGAAAATGTGAGGCAAGGAAAATAGGGAGAAAATTTAGAAGGAAAAAAAATATGAAAGAAAATAAAAATAAATTTAAAGTCAATAAATTATTTTTATATGTTACTTCAAATTCATTTCATTTATTTTAACTTATCTGCATAAAAATTAAATAATTTAAAAATATATAAGTTTTGAATTAGTTTTGGTTATATTTAATTTTCTTTTTTATTTTTTTTATAGTAAAACCAAATATTAGAAAATCATATTCCTTTCAAGGTTATGTTTGGTTCTCAAAAAATTTGAAGGAAAATATAAAGTAAAGAAAAAACAATGAAGGAAAATAAAAAATAAATTTAAAGTCAATAAATAATTTTTATATATTGCTTCAAACTTATTTCACCGATTTTAATTCTTAGCTATAAAGATTATATAATTTGAAAAAACAAAAATTTTAATGAATTTTAATTATATTTGATTTTGTTTCATGTTTTCCATAATACAAAAAATTATTTTCTCGTATTAAAGAGTGAAAAAAAGATAGTTAGGTTTAAACTAAAGGGAGCATTAAGCTAAGATTTTTATTGGTTTCTAAGAAGCCAAAAAGTCAATAATGAAAACCACGAAAATATTACTTTTTGTAAAGGGTATAGTTTAACTTCTACAAAAAATTATTTATTACTTAATGAAAGTTCTATAATATTAATATTATATTTTCAAAATTATAATTTTGAATTTAAATTAATACACATTATATTTACCCATTTGCCCTTAACATTTAATAAATTTAAAACTGTTGTGAAATAAAAGGATAAGGAGAAGAAAAGACAAGAGAATAAACAAAGATATTCAAAGAAAAGTAAAATGAATGTGGGAAGAAAATGAAATGAATTTTTATTAGAGGTTTCATCCTTTTATAGGGAGTCACAAAGAGATATACATTACTAGAGATGATCATTCACAAGTTACCATAGTAGTACAAAATCTCATATTTTATAACACTCCCCCTTAGATGATCATAAGAATATGCCTCATTAAAACCTTACTAGCTAAAACCCTATGGGATAAACTCTAGTGAAGGAAAAAGAGTATAATATTTTTTTAGACTACTACACCTACCTCATTAAAAACCTTGCTAGTAAAACCTAGTAGAACAAAACCTAAATGAAGGAAAAAAGAGTGCAACATAGTGATATTTTTATCAATTAGCTCTAATTGTTCTTACAAATAAATTTATGACACTTTTATTATTTGAAGCATTATCAAAGGTAATACTAAAAATTTTGCTTTGTATCTCATATTCTCTAAAAACACTTATCAAAGAATCATATATGGAAGGCCTATCATGAGAAAGTAATATTTTACGAAAACCTAATATTTTCTTTTGTAATTTCATATTTGAATCTGTACAATGTGATGTCACACATGTAAAAGGTTCATTACTTTGATTAGTCCATAGATCTGAGGTCACATATACAATACCACTATGATTTTTAAATTCTTCAATTACTAATTGTTTTTCATTTAGGTAACAATTAATTACATCATTACGAGAAGTAGTCCTAGGAATTCTATGATAGGCTGGTTGGGCATACTTTTGCATGAAATGTACAAATCTAGGATCTTCTCCAAATGTCAATGGAAGCCCCATACTGGCTATCATTCTAGCTAACCCTTCTCTTAGGAATTGTTGATTGTATATAAAGGGGGTCATTGAAGATGTACTAGATCCGATTTTGTTTTGACTTATTTGGGATTGTCTAGGGTCTAGTGCACCATGTTTTTTTGTACATTGTTTGGCATGTCTTTTAAGGTGACCTGTGTCACCACTAGCTTTGCAACTATATGTTTTTTTTGACAATACTTACATTTTGCTAGATTTTCTACCTCTCCTCTTGTATTTTGTCTATTTATTATAGTGAAGTAATTCCATACTATAGATGTGCATCTACTAGCCCTAGGTCTTTTGCCTATGGGATTGGGTTGGGGAAGGTTAGAGGGAGGGACACTAGATGAGATAGGAGTCTTGTCATCTTCAAAAGGATTAAATTCATTACATGCATCAATACCAAAGTCATGGTTTTCTATATCTAGGTGATGAGGATCCATTTTTAATTTTAGAGGGAAAAAATAAGATAAAAGAAAGAAAACAATTAAATTAAATATATAGAATTAAAATAAATAAATGAAATAACTAAATATAAATACCTCAACCTTATGAATGATAACCACTTGTAGAGTTGGTAGATATCTTTAGCACTTGTAGAGTTAGTAGATATTTTTATCACTTGAGAGAATTTCAATTTAGAGAATTGTGAAAAGAGAAAGTAGAGAGAATTGTAAACAATATAAAGAGAGAGAATAGAGAATTGTGTAAGAAAAAAAATTAAAATGAAGGGTATTATAAATATTATAATAGTGAGTGATTTGACATTCGACATGAAAAAAGTAAAAATGGTTATTGATTTACTTTTTTACCCTTCAAACTAGTCATTATATAATTATTGAAAGGGGTATTATAGATATTTGATATGTAATAAAAAGTAAAAAGTGAAATTTAAAAGGGCCAAGTGGGTCGGCACGTCGAGCCGGCATGATGGACCGATAGGCTATTTCTTTAGGCCCAGCATGACCCGCTTCTTTGGGTCATGTCGGCCTAGCCTACTACAATGTTGGGTTGTGCCGGGCCACAGGCCAAAATGGGCGGCCCGGCCCAATGGACACCTCTAGTTTGTTATCACATTCTCAAAGTCCTCTATTGTTCAACGAAACCAATATCTGGAATCATTTGTACTAGTTCCTATGCTACTTCAATTCTTAGTCTTCTTGAATCTCTTTGTGTCTGAGAACTCTTTGAAGTGTCTATTATGTTTGGTTTCTCATAAAATAGTTTTGTAGAACAAGTTCACCTGAGTTCATTGAGGTTGCCCTATTGATTCTTTAGTTAGTTTTCAGTTGATCATCTTTCACTTCATCCTCCTTAGAAACCTGACAAAACTCTTCCCATATTAGCAGAAAACCCGCTTAGATACCCTCCCTAGGTAACAATCTCAAAATGAGTATATGAAAATGAAAATGGATGCACCTAGAGATGGAACATAATAAATAAATAAATAAATAAATAAGTTATTTGATTAAAAGAGTCATTCAAAACCCAAAATTTGAAATTTAACCCTACATCCTATTTTGGTCTCATTCGAATAAAAATGATCTTACTATTTTTTTGTAAAAATAATCCTCTTTTTTGAAAACTTATATGTAAATACTTGAAACGGTAAAGGACATTTATGTCAAAAATGAGTTATTTTTCAATCGAAAACATGGGGAAGATTAGATTCACAATATGAAGATTATTTCATTTTTTTAACCAAATATTTCAAAAAAAAAAAAAAAAAAAAGCCATGACCGAACTGCGATTTCCTTAGATCTTGGCATCAGTTTTTGTAAAATGTAGTGATATACTCTGGGTTAGCTGAGAGATTAAAGTCTTGTTTGATAACTGTTTTTGAAAATAATTTTGAAAAATAGTTTTTGGGAATAATTTTTAAAAATTGTTTTTTGATGTTTTGTAGAACAAAAGTCTATTTGGGAACCTAAAATATTTTTAACCTATTTTTAATGTTTTTAAATATATTTTAAAAATATTTAGTGTTTTATTTTTAATCATTCTTTATGTTTGTATAATTATTTTTTAAAATAACCCTCCAAAAACAAGTGAAAACAAAAGAAAACAATTAAAGGATATTTTCTTAAAGTACCTTGTTTTTTATTTTTAAAAATAGAAAACGAAAAAGGTTTTTTGTTGCTATTAGGGCATGTTTGGTAATTATTTTTTGAAGTAATTATGAAAAATAGTTTTTGAGAACGGTTTTTGAAAACTATTATATGATTTTTATAGAATAAAAGTATATTTGTAAACATAAAATGTTTTTAATCTATTTTAATATTTTTAAATATGTTTTAAAAATAATGTTTATATCTATTTTATTTTAATCATTCTACATGTTTTGTATAATTATTTCTTAAAATAACCCTAAAAAAGAACAAGTGAAAATAATAGAAATGGTGAAAATTTTAAATTTCAGAATCAATCTTTTTCCCACGAGAAGATTGGACAATATATGTCATTTTTATCATCTATTTAACCCAAATTTGACTCATGTAAAAAAAAAAAAAATTCTTTTATTTTAAAATAACAAAAAATACTCAAAAAATAATATTGTTTTTGTTATAAAATATAAGATTTTGATATTGATGTATATCTCTTTGTGACTCCTTATAAAAGGGTAAGACCTTTAATGAAAATTCATTCCATTTTCTTCCTATATTCTATTCTACTTTTCTTTGAATATATTTGTTTATTCTCTTGTCTTTTCTTCTCCTTATTCTTTTATTTCACAACACATTATCAGCACAATGCTATGAGTATGTAGAAAAAAAGAAGAATGCATGAGATAGAAAAAAAAAATCATCTACAAAATTCCTTATAGGTATGTAGCCTTATTCTCTTCGAATGAAATATGAAAAGTAGTATGCATTGTATTATTATAATTTTTATTTACTTTTTTTCATAGCTAGAAGCTAGGTGAATCATATTTCATATAATTATAGATATTTTAAGTATTTAATAATTAGAAGTTATATATATATATATATATATATATATATATATATATAATCATAACTAGAAGTTATGGAAAAAAATATATGCAATCCCTATAATCAGAAGTTATGGGGGTAAATTACAAAATTACAAATACATGGTCAGAAGTTATGTATATGATCCATAATGATCTATTTTTAATTATATGATATAACTGAAAGTTATACCAAACAATATTATATAGCCAGAAACTATAAAAGAAATAGTTTATAACCTAAAGTTATATACGAATCTACATAATGAAAGTTCATACCTTGAAGTTATACACAAATTTGCACATTTTCTTGTTTTTACAAAATAATCATAGCCCGAATCTATGAAAAATATTAACTTTTAAATTTATTTTAATTATATTATGTAAACAGAAGTTATACAAAACAAAATTTTATAGCCAGAAGATATACAATGAATATTTTATAACTTAAAGTTATGTACAAATTTATACATTTATGGTATAATAAAATAGAATGTATAGTTGAAACTATACAAAAAATGTTTACATAGCCAAAAGCTATATAAGCCATATTTTTTGTACCTAAGGCATAAACATGAAAATATTGATATTTTAATTTTGTATAGCTATAAACTATATAGAGAATTTCTAATTATGGTATAACCAAAAGTTTTACAAACTAAATTGTCAACTAATAATTTTATGAAATTTTATAGCTAGAAGCTATACAAATAATATTTTATAGTTTGATGTTATGCAAAATTTTCATTTTATCATAACAAAATTATGGTTAGAAGTTCTGACAAATTTATTCTTTAATTAATATTGTCTTGGTAGTTTCTTGAGTTCATAATAATTATTTTACTTTATGATAATATGCAATATTTTTAGAACCGAAAAAATTATGGATTCACAGTTCATTGGTCGAACTAGTGATCGAACCGCAATTGAACCAATGATGTCATAAATATATATTTTATATATTATTAAATTTAAAAATATTTATAAAATTAATATATAAAACATTAAAAATCAATGATATTTATTTTTTTCATCTTTAATATTATCAACTTAATATACATAAATGTATTCATATTTTAAAATTCTGTTAAATAAAATATATATATATAATATTTAAATTTGAAGATATTCATTGAAAGTTATTTAATTTACCTATATATATATATATATATATATATATTCAAAAGTTTTGTATCTTATTATTTAATTTATTTTACGGTTGTAAAAATTATTACATTATTTTACTTCTATTATTTATAACTTTATTATTATAAAAATTTTGAAAACATTATTGTTATATAATTTACTGTTGTGTGAATATGTTAAAAAATACTCTAGTAGTGCAATGGTGTTGCCTATGCCATTTGAAATGGAGGTCTTCAATTCAAATCCTCAAGGGTGTTGTTATGCTTTAAAAAAAATTCTCATTTCTCCCTCCCACCAATCCCACATCAAAAGGAGATAGGAAATAAAATGGCTTTATATTGGACATTAACCCTTCTTATAAGCAACAACAAATGGCTCATTTGATAGCCCAGCTCCACAACAAGGCCAAAGCTTATTTTGGCCCATTAAGGTAAGAATGGATCCAAGCCAGAACCGACAACCCGATTTGTTGAGTTAGCGGTTTGATCACCGAGCTGATCAATTCAACAACAGTTCGATGGCAATCCCAACTCAATCTGTCACCCGGACAGGATCAAGCCCCGGTCAACGGTTGAACCAATTAGTCCGGTCCGATTTTTATAACATTGATAATATGAAAAATATTATTTATCATGATCAACCTATGTAGAGAAGGAAAGTATATATTTCTATATATTCTTATAATTATAAGTTATATAATAATTTGTATTTGGTGCTATGAAGCTACATGAAAAATAATTTGTATATCGTTATAGCCTAAAGCTTTGTAAAACATTTTCATAGCCTAAAGTTCTATGAAAAAAAAAATCTATTTCCTATAAATGAAAACTATAGATTTTATTATTTTATATGTTATTATAGTTAAAAGCTATAAAAAATGGTTAATATAATATAATTTCTCATAGCTAAGACCTATGAGGAATAATTAATTTTATAATCTTTCATGGCTACAAGCCATATAGAAAATTTATGACTTGAAGTCATATCTGTGAAACAAAATATATGTTATATATAAATAGAGATTATTAGAAGTATTATGATGTAAACCTTGTTGTTTCACTTATAGCCTAAAGCTATGAGAATTTTATATATTTTTATAGTATGCAGTTATGAAATATGAGTTTTCCTTTTTTTTTTTAAGAGTTCAATTATTGAAATCCTTAATTTTCTATGATTTGGTTTTGAACGTACCAATGGTATTTTTTTAATGCAATAATTTCATTATCCAAGAATAATTTTGAAATTACAATAGATTCAACTACTATTCTCAATATATTTTGTTATATCTTTGTTTATATATTTAGATGGATTTGTAGTGTTTCAATTAAAGTTTTGAGACAACAAAATGCTTTAAATCATGATATGTTATCTTTAAATTTTGATTTATAAATTAATTTTTGCACATTGATTTATATCATAATAATATTTTGAATAAATTTATTGATCTATCTATCACTACAATTAGTTTGATTATTGAAATACTTCCTAATTATTTTATGTATAAATTGTTTCACACTTACAAAATCAAATGTGTGAGATATTTAAGAAACATATAATTTTAAATTATTTTTTTCATATTTATTTTGTTGTGTTATATATGCTCTCATTGTTTTTACACAACTTATTAAGTTAAGTCATCATCGATGATTAATATTTTTTTTGTTGATTTTAACTCTTCCTCCATGATAATATTTCTTCAATTCTACAAAGGCAGGACCATTATGATATGTTTTATGATTTGTTATTTTGATGAAACGCTTGTCTCATTAATTGCACAACATTGATGACAAACAATGTTAATACTATATTAGGTAATAGAAATCTGATTAAAGGTTCCATAAGAGCTTATGCTATGTCACTATTAGTAATTGATTCCATGTAAATGACACTTTATACGATGCTAGATCTAGAAGAATCTTGTAAGACCAACTTGGTCCCCCGAGGTAAAAAATGATACATTTTTATTTTTTTATTTTTTTTGTAAAGTTGTATGGATGTACATTATAAAACCATAAGTTTTTACCTATTGACTAATCTACCTATACACTTGAAAGGTAGAATGACATATTGTGTAGATTATCATTTTAATGAGACAATTTTGCCGCCGTTAGAGAGAGAATAGCCAATTCCAAAGAACGGCATGAAATTATTTAGAATGCATTAACTTTGACTCATTTTGATCCTCATACTAATCAATGTGAATTGGAATCTCAAAAAGATTATTCATTTGCAAGAACTTGTAAATCAATTACCAAATGCTTTCATTGATGCAAAGAAAGTGACAAAATCATTTTCATTGACCTAGAATATTCTAGTTCGAATTGATGTCCCTGAAGGACGATAAAATAATGAGTTGGTATCCCTGAAGGACAATTAAATAATGCATTGATGTCCTTGAAGGACAATAAAATAATACGTTAATGTCCTTAAAGGATAATTAAATAACAAGTTGATGTCCCTAAAGGACAATTAAATAATTAATTGATTTCCTTAAAGAACAATTAAATAATGAGTTGATGTCCTTGAAAGACAATTAAATAATAAGTCTAAGGCATGCTTGAAGCATGGTAGACTTTAAAAGGCAAACACGTTCCTTAAAAGAGGAAAACACAAGGAAAAATATATGAAAGGTGACACTCTTGAAAAAGTTTCATATAAAGTGAGTTATTAAAAGGACTCATCAATCTCAAGCAGTCCTTGAAGAGGCACAGTTTAAACAAGTAACTCTATGAGAGACATATATTTTACAATTAGCTCTTGAAAAGGTACAAATATATGATATTGATGAGATCTCAATTATTTACTTATATATGGAGAAAAATGGGATTGAAATACTCTTATCATTGACAATATATTTTCTTTCCAAGTAGCTATTGACATTACAAGAAATTATGAGGATTCCAAAGTAGAAACTATGGATGAATGTCAACATAGAAAAAATTGACCAAAATGGAAAGAATACATCCCAACAAAATTAGGCTCATTAGAAAAATGAGAAGTATTTGGACTTGTAGTCTAGAGCCTAAGATTGTCAAACTTGTTGGATATAAATGAGTATTTATAAGAAAGTGTAATGAGAAAAATGAAATCACAAGATATAAAGTGTGACTCATAGCTCAAGGTTTCTCATAGAGACCTAGTATTGACTACAAGGAAACATATTCTCCTATGATGGACGTAACAATATTTAGATATCTAATTTGTTTAGCAGTCTCAGAAGGACTGGATTTGCATCTCATGAATGTCGTTACTGCACATTTACGTGGATCTTTAGATAATGACATATATATGAAAATCCATGAAGAATTTCAAATGCTTAAAGCAACTAAATCAAAACATTGTAGCATATACTCAATTAAGCTACAAAGATCTTTGTATTGATTAAGCAATCCAAAAGCATGTGGCACAATCATTTCAATGAATATTTGAAATGAGAAGTATGTATGTATTGCCTTATTTGTCTATGCATATTCCTTATATTGAATATTCGCAATTATTATAGTATATGTGGAACATTGAATTTTGTTGGAACTCCTGAAGAGCTTACAAGAATGGTTGACTATTTGAAAAGTAAATTTGAAATGAAAGATCCTAGAAAACAAAATTTTTGCTTCAACCTATAGATCGAGTACTTTCTAAACAAAATATTAGTTTATTAGTCAACATATACAAAGAAAGTCTTGAAGCACTTTCATATTGGTAAATTACATCCATTAAGTTCTTTGATGATAGTTCGTTCACTTGAAGTGCAAAATGATATATTTCGTCTTAAAGAAGATAATGAAGAACTACTTAGTCCAGAAGTACCATATTACAGTGTTATTGATGCACTAATGTATATAGTTTTGCACCAACTTGGAGACATTGGATTAAAGTCAATCATGTACTATGATAACATGGGTCTATATTATTCAGAATTATCAGAATCTTAATTGTTTGAATATGTAGATGTTGACTATCTTTCAGACCCCTGCAAAGCTCGATCTCAAATCTATGGTGGTACGACAATTTCGTGGAGATCAATCAAGCAAATATAATGGAAACATGTGGATTGCCTTCCATTAGAGGTAATGCTTCCAAGTTATATGAAAATAATGTTGTATGCATTGCACAGATTAAAGAAAAACGCATTAAGAATAATAAAATTAAGCATATATCACCCAAGTTCTTTTACATTCATCAGCTCCATAAGAGTGATCAAATCGTTATTCAACGAGTAAGATCAAGTGACAATTTAGTGGATCTATTCACAAAGGCATTTTCAACTACAATACTCAAGAAGCTCATTGGAATACGTCGACTCAAAGATCTCCATGTTGTGCTACTAGAGAAAATATAATCGTGTCAACATGAGGGGAGGTCCACTAAGTGAAATATTTCATGTGAGATGTATTTGTCATATAATTAATTTAATATTACAAGATGGTTTAAAATTAATATCACCCTCATTACAGGCTATTCGGTCTACTCTACTATTTCTTTATTCATCTAACAAATTACAAGAATTTTAAACCATCTTGTACTATTAAATTTAATTATATGACAAATACATCTCACATGAAATATTTCACTTAGTGGACCTTCTCTAATTGTTCTTACAAATAAATTTACGATACTTTTATTATTTGAAGCATTATCAAAGGTAATACTAAAAATTTTGCTTTGTATCTCATATTCTCTAAAAACACTTATCAAAGAATCATATATGGAAGACCCATCATGAGAATATAATATTTTACGAAAACCTAATATTTTCTTTTGTAATTTCATATTTGAATCTGTATAATGTAATGTCACACATGTAAAAGGTTCATTACTCTGATTAGTCCATAGATATGAGGCCATACAATACCACTATGATTTTTAAATTCTTCAATTACTAATTGTTTTTCATTTATGTAACATTTAATTACATTATTACGAGAAGTAGTTCTAGGAATTCTATGATAGGCTGGTTGGGCATACTTTTGCATGAAATGTACAAATCTAAGATCTTCTTCAAATGTCAATGGAAGCCCCATACTGGCTATCATTTTAGCTAACCCTTCTCGTAGGAATTGTTGATTGTATATAAAGGGGGTCATTGAAGATGTACTAGATCCTATTTTGTTTTGACTTATTTAGGATTGTCTAGGGTCTAATGCACCATGTTTTTTTGTATATTGTTCGACATGTCTTTTAAGGTAACTTGTGTCACCACTAGCTTTGCTACTATATGTTTTTTTTTACAATACTTACATTTTGCTAGATTTTCTACATCTCCTCTTGTATTTTGTCTATTTATTATAGTAAAGTAATTCCATAATATAGATGTGCGTCTACTAGCCCTAAGTCTTTTACCTATGGGATTGGGTTAAGGAAGGTTAGAGGGAGGGACACTAAAGGAGGTGGGAGTCTCGTCATCTTCAAAAGGATTAAATTCATTAGATGCATCAATACCAAAGTCAAGGTTTTTTACATCTAGGTGATTTTAATTTTAGAGGAAAAAAATAAGATAAAAGAAAGAAAACAATTAAATTAAATATAAAGAATTAAAATAAATAAATGAAATAACTAAATATAAATACCTCAACCTTATGAATGATAACTACTTGTAGAGTTGGTAGATATCTTTAGCACTTGTAGAGTTAGTAGATATCTTTACCACTTGAAAGAATTTCAATTTAGAGAATTGTGAAAAGAGAAAGTAGAGAGAATTGTAAATAATATAAAGAGAGAGAATAGAGAATTGTGTGAGAAAGAATTAAAATGAAGGGTATTTATAGAGAAGTATTGGTGAGTCACTTACTTATTTACCCTTAAAACTAGCCGTTATATAGTTATTGAGAAGGGTATTATAGATATTTGATATAAAAATATTAATAGTGAGTGATTTACTTATTTATCCTTTAAACTAGTAATTATATAGTTGTTGGGAGGGGTAATATTGACATTTAACATGAAAGAAGTAAAATTAGTTATTGATTTACTTTTTTACCCCTTAAACTAACTGTTATATAGTTGTTGAAAGGGGTATTATAGACATTTGACATGTACTAAAAAGTGAAAAGTAAATAGTAAAAAGTGAAATTTAAAAGGGCCAAGATGGCCAGCGGGCTGTTTCTTTAGGCCCAGTATGACCCGCTCCTTTGGGTCGTGTTGGCCCAGCCTGCTACAATGTTGGGTTGTGTTGCCTTGACCCAGCCCAGCCTTTTGGCGTGCCGGGCCACGGGCCAAAATGGGCAGCCCGACCTAATGGACACCTTTACCTTCATCTAAATTTAGAGCAAATGAACCAAAACAATGCTTAAAACACGCAAATCAAACCAACCATCATGGTTGGAAATGAAGGGTTGTGACTTGTGAGCTAATGTGTTCATAATTGAAGTTCCACAATGCAAATGGTTTGATATATATGAGTAATGTATACATTCCACATATTATTTCCTAAAATCAACTACTATCTAGTATTTTTCGGGTTCTCAGAAAAGTACTAAAAGAGACACTCATGCAATTTTCTACTTATGCTTGATTCTAAGTTGTCGATCATCACACCTATCTATGAAGACTCTAATATGTATTAGCTACATACCGATAAGCATTTGAATTAGAGAAATAACCTTAATCAGATACAAAGCCACAATCACACCTGCTAGTCGTCCATGGAGCCCTCTTCCAAATCATACTTTTTCGGTATGCCTATCCTGTATTAGCACTTTTAGCTGTAGTAATGGAATCGTTGTTTCAAGTTAATCCACTAGAGGTACGACATTCTCATCATTTTCACCATTAAGGTCAGGGAGATCGGAACTCACTGAGAATTTAAACCATTTCTTTCTCTCAGCACATTTGAGACAAGGGTGCAGCAGAAGTCCAATGATCACAACAACAAGACTCACTACCACAACTTTGAGTGAAGAAAGAGCCACCATGATACAGATCAATATGGTTGGAGGAATACACATAAGAATAGATCCAATTGTCCCAAGAGGTATCTTGTATGGGCGAGGAGCAGCCGGGTATTTAATCCTCAATCGAACAAATGCTATGAACTCCAAAATCATTCCAAAACAATACAAAAAGTTTTCTGCAGCTATTGTCTCTTGAAAGCTCATCCATGAAAGCAAAAGCACTCCAGAAGCTGATAATAGAATTCCAATGAGCGGGGTGCCATAGCGCGACCTTTTGGCAAAGACACTGGGAAGCATTCCACGCTCCGCCATCCCTAAAAGTTGGAAGGAATCACTGCTCATTTCAGCTACAAACATCCCCAGATTGGACGCTGCAGCAGCCCCTGCAATCCACCAACTCAACCAGACTCCCCCTATCATTTTGGCAACATATGAGAAATACCCATCAGTCCAAGCCTCACGATCAAGAGAAAGAGCGCCAGTGCCAATTAAAAGAGGGAAGAAATAGCTGCGGACGACCAAGATCAAGGCACAAAACAGTGCCATTGGAAGAGTCTTTTTTGGGTTTTCCACCTCCCCTGCAATAGTACTGATTGAGTCCCAGTAGTTCAGGTTCCAAAAGAGAGTGGTCAAATACAAACTCCAATTCACATCCTTTTCTACCACCAACCATCTGGAGGGCTTCAACTTTGGAATCGAAACGAGTCCCATAATTACAAATGGAAGGATTGAAAACAAACCCAGCAGAACGGCAGCCCATCCCACAATGGTTAAACCCCTGTAGTTCATGTAAGTGAGAACTACAATCAAAGCCAATACCGCTGCAATTCTTGGTAAGCCACCACTTAAAGCAGGGACAGTGGGACTCAAATAGTCCAGAAACAGAAGTGGGTATAGAGCATTGTCAATAACTCCACTAAACCATTTCATCCAGCCTAGCTGAAACCCCCAATAAGGCCCCAAAGCAGACGACACCCAAACCACATACCCACCATTTTCAGGGAACATGGTGCCCATTTCAGCTGTGATTAACGCCTCAGGAATGCTCCATATGAAGGGGAAGATCAAAAACCCGAGCAAGGCTAGAAGAGGGCCAGCAGCTCTCACAGCGTCCTCAATGCCAAATGCACCCCCTGAAACCTCATAGAAGATGAGGAAAACAAGTGGTAAGACTGAAACTTTCTTGAAGTTATCTACTCCAAGAGGAGCTACTTCATCAACATCCACACCCACATATTCCGCACCTTTGCATTCCCCCATTGCAGGAGCCTCTTCCTTTGACGTCTGCACTCAAATTCAAGTTCTCAACATAATAAACATCGGGTTTTAATATATTTCATAAATAATTAATTAAGGTGGCACTTGAATTTTTTTTTAAATATAAATTTTAATACAAAATATAATAATTCTTATGAAAAAAGCATAAATTTGTCTTGTGCAATTTAAAACTTTTCTTTTAATTTTAAAATTTAAGAAAGTAATAATTCTTTAAATTTTAAATATTTTAGAAAGTGTTTTCAAGCACATAACATTGATACATGCCTTTTGTACAAAAATTCTTTTATTTTAATTATATTTTATTTTGACGAAAATGAAAATTAATGGGAGTGAAATATCTAAAGAATTTTATTATAATAAAATAAATTAAATATTTTTTTCAATTTAATTTTCAAGTCCTTTATTGAATTTGAAAATCACTCATTAAATGCTAATAATACTTCAATAAACACTTCTTTTAAAAATAATAGCTCAAACAAATTAAGAACCCATCTAACAGTAATTTTAAGGAGCATTTTTAACTTTTACACTTGAAATTTTTTATCATTTAAATATTGAAAAATTTTAAAATATTTTTTAAAATCATTATAAAACACATTTTTAGTATAAATTAAATACTAATTAATTAGTATAAAAAAATTTAAATTTTTTTTCACTCAATATAATTGGTAAAAACCAAAAATGAATATTTAAAAAAAAATATTATATGAAAGGTCCAATAATCACATATCCTACCATAATGAATTAATCAATAATTCAAATTCCAATTAATAAAATTAAAAAATTAAAAAAATCAATTTAACCAGATCGATTTTAATAAAAATATTCACGAAAACCTTTTTCTTGACTATAAAAAAATTTCTAAAATATCTTAAAATTTTAAAATAAAATAAAAAATTGAAAATTATAAAGACACCACTGCGGCAGCAAGCAACTATACACACCTCAACGGTTGGAGTCGGGACTCCGACGACATCGTTTTGAGGAGCGCTCGGTGGACTCTCCATTGCAACGACGTAGTTTTGAGAAGCGGGTGGTGGACTGTCAACTGAAACGACGCCGTTTTGAGATTCCGCACTATACCGGCGCTTCAAGGGAGAGCAAGGGGGAAGGAGACGACCTAGACTGAGAAATTGGTCATGGATTGGCTCATGAGACAAACTTCCTTTTATTTTGGGGTTTTTTTTTTCTTATTTCATTATTATATAATTTTTATACGTCAAATTTGTTGTTTTTAGTCTAAATTATTATTTTAATTACAAGTGGGATCATGTTTGAAACACACACCTTTAACAACCAACCAAAACCAATATTATTTCGATATTTAATAATAAAAAAAGTCTAAGAATTTTAAAAACCAACCTTAGTGATTTGATTTTCGATATTCTTGTTTGTCAGTTGATATAAATTGAATCAAATTGACATTCTAAAACTGATATATAATTATTTAATATTTGATAAGTTTTTTTTTTTAATTTTTATATTTGATTCTATTAAAGTAATTCATTATTTTATATTATAATAAAATTAATTCTAAATGCATTCTATATATTTTTAACATCAAATCCAAGTTGATTTGAATTAATTTTAAAAACAAATTTGACTTAAATTATAATACAAACTCAAATTAATGGTTTTGAAAAAAAAGAACTTAGTTAAAGTCCATGACATATATTTAAAAAATATAAAGCATAATCGAAGTCAATGACATTGATTATACCATTAAATTAGACCAATTAAACAAACATTATATATTAAAAAAATAAAACTTATACCAAGCCAATGAACTCAATGTTACAAAAATCACATTTAACTAATTACCATTTGGTAGCACGTAACAACCATTCTACATTTTTAAATCACAATGATGGGATACAATTTTGACTTTATTATTAAGCTGAGGTAAATAAGATCGATTTGATTGGTTTTTGAGTAAAAAAATAAATTGAATCGATATAGTTAGATTATATGTGATAAAAATCTAATCGACTAAATTTGAAATTTAAAAAACGAAACCAAACCCTTAAAATCAGTTTTGTTCGATTTTCATCAAGAGAGATTAATGTTAAACGGTGTTTCTATTGAAGTATTTATTTTAAAAGTATTTTTTAAAGAATCACTTATAAATGCTTATCCTAGGGGTAAGTGATTTTTCTACTTTAATTTTTTTTTTTTAAATTTTGTCAAATATCTTATTTTTTAAAAAACTAATTTTTATTCTGAAAGTGCTTTAAAAAAGAACTGGAAAATGGACTTAACCAAAAACACTTTTGAAGAAAATACTTCCATTAGAAACATTTCGAATAAAAAACACTTTCACTAAAAGCTTGTTTCAAAGCAATTATGATTCTAGTGCTTTAATTATAACGATTTTGTTAATAGCATTTCCATTAGAAATGTTTTAAAAGATAATTACTTATTGTTTGGATATGAACTAAAAAATTGATAGTGTTTTTTTTATAATATATTATATAACAAAAAAGTGATCTTTTGAAAAAAAAAAATCACCTACCAAGCACACTCCCAAGCATCAAGATTTTCAAAAATTTGTTAAACCCAAAAACACACTCCCAAGCATCAAGAACCATCCTTTCAAAATAACTCCCAAATAGATTTTAAAAAAGGTTCCTAATATCTAAAAACATTTTCTAACAAAAATTAGGTATGTAATAAATTTTTGAAAATTACTTTTACAAAGTCCAAGGAATCACTTAGTAGGTGATTCATTTAAAATAATAATAATAATTTGTTATATAATATATTATTAAAATACTTTTTTTTTACTTTATATTTAAACATTAAGCAATAAAAATGTTTTACTTCTAATAAAAACGTTATTAATAAAAGTATTTCAAATAAAAATGTTTTAATCGTAATCATTTTCAAACAAACTCTTAATATTTTAAAAGTTTTAATCATAATCAACACATTCACCATAAATCTAAACTCCATTTTAGACTTTGTAGCCAAGCATAAGCTTTTTGTTTAGTTGTCATTTTCCGTGGCTTGTCTATCTTATTGGCTTATTAGTCTTTATTTTTGGAAATGGAAGGATTTCCAAATTCTTCTTCCCTTGTTGATGAAGTTTTATATATTGCTCGACTTTCAACTCTTCATCCTCTTCATTTGAACTAATAATAATAATAATAATAATCTTGCCTTGTTGATGAAGTTTTACATCTTGGTTGACTTTCAACTCTTCACCCACTTCATTTGAAATAATAATAATAATAATAATAATAATAATAATAAAGAATAGAAAGAAAAGGTATATGTGAAAAGGTCTTGGAAAATTTGAGGAAAAAATAATTGAAAATTTTGAGGAAAAAATAAGGAAGAAAAGTAGAAGAGAAATAAGAAATAAATTTAAGTTAATAAATTATTTTTGTATATTTCTTCAAACTCATTTCATTTATTTTATTTAAAAAAACATATTTTTTAATTAATATTAGTAAGATTTTACTTTCTTTTTTCTAATAAAATCAAACATGAAAAAACCATCATATTAGGCTATGTTTGGTTCTTGAAAAACATGAATGAAAGAAAATAAAAAAAACAAAAACAAAAGAAAAGAAAAAGGCAAGGAAAGAAATCCTAATATAAAATCACAAATTTTATATAAAATTAAAAAAATAACAAATATAAAATAAAATAAATAATAATGGAGATAAATTAATAAAGTAAATAAAAATAAAAAATTGAGGTAGGAGGCGGGAAGCCAGGGGAGGTTTATTTTGAATGGTTCATCATAAACTTGTCAGGTAACCCGATTTTGAACCGTTTGAGGCCAATTCAAAGACTAGTTGATTCAAAGGGTCAAAGCGAACTGGAATGGTGATTGGTTGTTTCACTAACCAATTTTCCCACCTCTTATTTTCCCACGAAAATGTCAAGGAAGGAAAATAGGGGGAAAATTAGAAGGAAATAAAATACGAAAGAAAAAAAAATTATAGTCAATAAATCATTTTTATATGTTACTTCAAATTTATTTAATTTATTTTAACTCATCTATATAAAAATAAAACAATTTAAAAATATATAAGTTTTGAATTAGTTTTAATTATATATGATTTTTTTTTCTATTTTTTTATAGTAAAACCAAATATTAGAAAATCATATTCCTTTCAAGGTTATATTTGGTTTCCGAAAAATTTGACGGAAAATATAAAGGAAAGAAAAAACAATGAAGGAAAATAAAAAGAAATTTAAATCAATAAATAATTTTTATATACCGCTTCAAACTCATTTAACCTATTTTAATTCTTCAATATAAAGATTATATAATTTGAAAATACATAAATTTCTAATTAATTTTAACTATATTTTATTTTGTTTCATATTTTCCATAAATACAACCAAATAAGAGAAAATAATTTTCTTTAATATATTTTTTCTTTTTTTAATACTTTTCGGAACCAAATATAATATACATTTTTTTTCCTTCCGTTAGTACTATCCCTAATTGTACCGTTTGAAAGAGAGGTAATTAAAGAATGAAAAAAAAATAGTTAGGTTTCAACTACAAGGGGAGTATTAAGCTAAGATACATTAAGTTAAGATTTGTCACGACTTCTCATAAGCCAAAAGCTTAATAATAAAAACCCCAAAAATATTTTTTTTGTAAAGGGTATAATTTAATTTTAGAAATTTGAGCTCAATGACAAATTTCTCAAGAAGACACTATACTTTCTATTATTGCCAAGTGTTCAAAGCTTCAAAACCCTTCATAAACGACCTCCCATTAAGGCAACTGTGCTCATCCATGTGAAATTTACACTCTTAGGCCTTGTTGGCCTACTTAGTTTTTTAGAACAATATTTTTGTTCTCTATAACCAAAAAAAAAAAAAAAAAAACACATTTATTTAGGAACATTTTTTTAGAATAATTTTTTGATCTCCAAAACAAAAAACACATAAAATATGTTTAGCAATTAAAAACTTTTTTTATTATTATTATTCTTGACAATAGAAAACAAAGTGTTTTAGAAAACATTTTTTAGTTGTTTTCTATTATTTTCACTTGTTTTTCTAAGGTTATTTTAATAAATAATTATATAAATATGTAAAATAATTAAAAATAAAACATCATATATAAACATTATTTTTAAAAAATATTTAAAAATATTTAAAATGTTTTAAGTTTCCAAACATACTTTTTTTCTACAAAAATCAAATAATAGTTTTCAAAAACTGTTCTAAAAAACTATTTTTCAGAATTGTTTTAAAAATCAATTACCAAATAAACCCTAATAACAACCAAAAAAACTTTTTTCATTTTCTATTTTTAAAAATAGAAAACAAGGTATTTTCTATTTTTTCATTTTCATTTGCTTTCACTTATTTTTAGAGGATTATTTTAAAAAATAATTATACAAACATAAAGAATGATTAAAAACAAAACACTAAATATAATAAAATATTTTAAAAATATATTTAAAAACAGATTAAAAATATTTTAAGTCCCAAACAGAGTTTTATTCTACAAAAATCATATTGGTTTGGTCAGGTTGTTTTTTCTTTTTGTTCTATCTCCAAAGGTTGATTCTATTTTCATTTTCATGTACTCATTCTGAGATTTTTACCTGGGGAGAGTATGTCAGAGGGGTTTATGCTAATCTGGGAAGGGTTTGTCGGGTTTCTGGGGAACGAATCGATGAAGTGAAAGATGATCAACTGAAAACTAACTGAAGAATCAATAGGGCAACCTCATTGAACTCAGGTGAACTTGTTCTACAGAACTATTTTCTGAGAAACCAAACAGAATAGAAACTTCAAAGAGTTCCCAGACACAAAAGAGATTCAAGAAGACTAAGAATTGAAGCAGCATAGGAACCAGAACAAATGATCCTAGATATCAGTTTCGTTGAACAGTAAAGGACTTTGAGAATGTGCCTACAAATGATCATCTAAGGAAAACTCAGTTAATAGTCCGATTTCCAACAAGGAATCACAGACCCAACTTCTTCCATCCTTTGTAGACTTAACCAAACCAAACCAAACCATAATGCAAATGAACCAAACCAACGCTTAAAACACGCAAATCAAACCAACTATCACGGTTGGAAATAAAGGGTTGTGACTTGTGAGCTTATGTGTTCATAATTGAAGTTCCATAATGCAAATGGTTTGATACATCTGAGTAATGTATACATTCCACATATTATTTCCTAAAATCAACTACTATCTAGTATTTTTCAGGTTCTTAGAAAAGTACTAAAGGAGACACTAATGCAACTTTCTACTCATGCTTGATTCTAAGTTTTCGATCATCACACCTATCTATCAAGACTCTAAAAATAGGGATGATAAATATGTATTGCCTACATACCTATAAGCATTCGAAGAAGAGAAATAACCTAATCAGATACAAAGCCACAATCACACCTGCTAGTTGTCCATGGAGCCCTCTTCCAAATCATACTTTTTGGGTATGCCCATCCTGTATTAGCACTTTTAGCTGTAGTAATGGAATTGTTGTTTCATGTTAATCCACTAGAGGTATGACGTTCTCATTATTTTCACCATTAAGGTCAGGGAGATTGGAACTCACTGAGAATTTAAGCCATTTCCTTCTCTCAGCACATTTTAGACAAGGCTGCACCAGAAGTCCAATGATCATAACAGTAAGACTCACTACCACAACTTTGAGTGAAGAAAGAGCCACCGTGATACAGATCAATATGGTTGGAGGAATACACATAAGAATAGATCCAATTGTCCCAAGAGGTATCTTGTATGGGCGAGAAGCAACTGGGTATTTAATCCTCAATCGAACAAATGCTATGAACTCCAAAATCATTCCAAAACAATACAAGAAGTTTTCTGCAGCTATTGTATCTTGAAAGCTCATCCCTGAAAGCAAAAGCGCTCCAGAGGCTGACAATAGAATTCCAATGAGTGGGGTGCCATAGCGCGACCTTTTGGCAAAGACACTGGGAAGCATTCCCCGCTCTGCCATCCCCAAAAGTTGGAAGGAATCACTGCTCATTTCAGCTATAAACATCCCCAGATTCGACGCTGCAGCAGCCCCATTAATCCACCAACTCAACCAGACTCCCCCTATCATTTTGGCAACATTTGAGAAATGCCCATCAGTCCAAGCCTCACGATCAAGAGAAAGAGCACCAGTGCCAATTAATAGAGGGAAGAAATAGCTGCGGACGACCAAGATCAGGGCACAAAACAGTGCCATTGGAAGAGTCTTTTTTGGGTTTTCCACCTCCCCTGCAATAGTACTGATTGAGTCCCAGTAGTTCAGGTTCCAAAAGAGAGTGCTCAAATACAAACTCCAATTCACATCCTTTTCTACCACCAACCAATTGGAGGGCTTCAACTTTGGAATCGAAAGAAGTCCCATAATTACAAATGGAAGGATTGAAAACAAACCCAGCACAATAGCAACCCTACCCACAATGGTTAAACCCCTGTAGTTCATGTAAGTGAGAACTACAATCAAAGCTAAAACCACTGCAATTTTTGGTAAGCCGCCACTTAAAGCAGGGACAGTGGAACACAAATATTTCAGAAACAGAACTGGGTATAGAGCATTGTCAATAACACCACTAAACCATTTCATCCAGCCTAGCTGAAACCCCCAATAAGGCCCCAAAGCAGACGACACCCAAACCACATACCCACCATTTTCAGGGAACATGGTGCCCATTTCAGCTGTGATTAACGCTTCGGGAATGCTCCATATGAAGGGAAAGATCAAAAACCCGAGTAGGGCTAGAAGAGGGCCAGCAGCTTTCACAACGTCCTCAGTGCCAAATGGCCCCCCTGAAACCTCATAGAAGATGAGGAAAACAAGTGGTAAGACTGAAACTTTCTTGAAGTTATCTACCCCAAGAGGAGCTACTTCATCAACATCCACACCCACATATTCCACACCTTTGCATTCCCCCATTGCAGAAGCCTCTTCCCTTGACGTCTGCACTCAAATTCAAGTTCTCAACATAATATGCATCGAGTTTTAATTAACTTTTGTAAACCAAAAACAGAAACAACAACAAAACTGATTCCTACCCTTTATCATGAAATTGCCAATCCGAACAAAGAATGAGGAATATTCCTACGAAATTGATTGTACAAACCAAAGAAAACACATGGCAATAGACTCCTCCCTCAATTTCAAGTTCATAATTACCACAGGGTTTAGACCAACTTTGATAAATCAAAGTGTAAAGACAAAATCAAAGACAAAATTGTTTTCATTCCCTTGTCATGTAATTGTGAACCCTAACAAGGAATGAGTAGTACTGATAAAACCATAAATTGGGTACCTCAGCAAACATGAAATTGATCATACAAACTAGAGAAAACACATTGCAATCTGATTCCTTCCCCAATTTCTGAACTCAATTTCAAGCATTCAACATAATGACCATTGGGTTTAGACAGACTTTGAAAAACTAAAGAAAAAATTGATTCCTGTTCCTTATCATACTCTTGACAATTCAAACAATGACTGAGCAGTACTGATAAAAAAACAAACACAAGATCCCACACATCAACACTAGAAAAACCCACAAAACTGATTCCTGCACCTCATTCAAACCATGAATTAGCACTTGGGTATCTTAGAGAACATGAAATTCATTCCAAAAACCTAAGAAAGTACATTGAAACAAACTCTTCCTTCAATTCTGCACTCAACATTAAGTCTTTAGAAAAATAAACATCAGGTTTTGACTCATTCCCACAATCCAAAAACAAAAACAAAGCCAAAACTGAAAATCCCACCCCTTATCCAAACAATGAATGAGCAATATTACCGAAAAACATGAACTGGGTTACGACAGAAAACAAAAAATCCATAACACAAGCCAGACAGAAACAGGTCGAAAACAAAAGGGAAATGAAAGGGCCAGCAGCAAATTGCAGAAAGATCTGAAAAATTCATTGAGAATGCCCGGAATAAGAGGTGAAATCCCTCATGGGTAATGGCATACACGCTTTCCACCACCGACATTGGAGACTCAAACCTTGAGGTGGGCTTGTGAAGAGAGAAGCAACGGTCATCAGTTATGCTTTAAACTTTCCAAATTGGGAAAATTATGGCCGAAGTCTTTTCAAAAATAGTTTTTGAAAACTGTGCTCCCTTTGCATGGAAAACCTCGGTCCGTGTTTTTAAGCATATTTTTCTCCATTTTATTTTTATTTCAGAGAACAAAAAACTCTTTTTAAGGAAATATTTGTCGATCTAAGCCTATTTTTTTAGCCCAAATTTGAATATAAAAAATTATAAAAATGATAAAATAATATTCAAATTTATAAATTAACCATTCCCATGTAAATGTAATTAATTTGGAAATGTATTAGAAGTATAAATAATTATTGAGAATGTATTAAAATCACCGCATGTCACACTTAGGGGGTTGTCAAATGTCTCACATAAAAATACGAAGAATTTAACACTACAAGAAAAGAGGGATATACTTGAAATTTTGGTAGCGTCAAAGATAGTTGGATTATTTAAAAAAAAAAAATTTCTCTTTATTTTTTCCTAGAGGTTTCTTCTTCTTTTCTTATTTAAAAATTTATTGAGAAAAAATGATATATACGTTGGATTCAAATATCGAAAAGTAAATATTTTCATCTCCGCTTAGAGGAGAAATTAGAAGTAAATAATTTCATCAAATATTTTTCCTTCTTTTATTTTCTTCTTCTCCATCTCTTATATGGACAAGTGCTATTAGAAATTAGGTTTCTGTATGTATAAAAAAATTTTATAAAATTTTAAACCATTTTTATTACTTCTTGGATTGTTTGGTTGCCAAGAAAGGGAAGGAAAATATTATAATTTAAGTTTGATTTACATATAAATTGTTAGAAGTGGATGGGAATGATATCTTGTGATGTTAATACTCAATGGGAATTTAGTAATACATTGCAACAGACAATAGGTGAACCCCAATTTGTTTTAACATTAGAAGGATCTAAATCAACTTCAAATAATCTAATATAATATATTGAGTTGGGTTTATAGGGGTAAATTCACGAGAAAAAAGGATTTTCTGATAATGGACTCAATAATGAGTCTAACTATTTAAGTCTTATTATATTTGGACCACATTTTCCCCATGAGAAAATTCCAAACATATTAGGAAATATAAGGGAGAGGTTCGTAGGGTCCGTTTGGACCAATTATGTTTTTCAAAATTTTCAGGATTATTTCTGAAGAATATTGTAGTCCAAATGATTTTTATATAATATTAAACTCTTTAAGAAATTTAACCTATAAAATTAATCCCATCTGGCATTGATGGCTTAGTATGAAAATTCCAAAGATATGGGTAAGAAAACATAGTGGTTCAACTAAAACAGTTTTGACCTAGTTAGGTTTCTTCAAGTTTTGGGATACTTTGGCTAATTATTGTAATCCTTAATTATTTTTAGAATTTATTAGAATAAAAAAGGAAACTGTAAAGTCTAATTTCATGCAATTCCAAATTCGTTTTCATAGGAAAATAATTATAGAAACTTTAATGGATTTTTAACAAGGTATGCTAAGATAGTTTTCATGTTTGAAAGTTTTGATATTATTAGATTTTGTTTTAGGTTTATAAATTATTTCTAAAATCTTCTAGACTAATGTATATATTATATCTAGAAAGTTTCATAATTTTTGGAACTTGTTTGATTGGTGAGAAAAATCAAGAAAATGAGGAGCACTGCAACATATTCAGTTTTAGGCAATGTTGGAATTGTTTGAGTAGAGGCTTAATTGATTATCTTTTGATAACTATTTGACTCAAAAGTTAATTTCTAAGGTTTCTAGACCCATCAACAAACTTTTTAGCTCAAATTTCACTTGAATTGGACTTCATTTGTCTATCCTTTCATTTTTAGGAAAATTACATATTTCAATCAGAGCATTGTCCAACTAAGGAGTTAATATAATTTAGAATCATAGTTCCCTTTTCATGGAATTTTCAGTTCTAAGTCCACTTAAATTTTCTTTTGTCAGGGAGGATTCAAACTTTGCAGAGCCATCATATTGCAAGTTTTGTTGTAGTTTTTATTGCGAGAATTTTTATGAGTAGTTATGATATGCATGATTTTACTAAGTTTTTTTTTTTATAAAATAAATATATCTTACATGTGTTATATGTATCACTTGTTTAATTTCTCCAAAGGCATGAAATATATGTGGGATTCTTATTTGGTCAAAATGCACATGACTTATATTGAGTTGCAAAAATGATATTACCTTACTTTCAAGAAATTATTTATTACTATGCATATGTTTATAAACATTAACATTATATAACTTGTTATGATATAATAAATTGTTGGAGTCTTTGGAGATTAGTATTGATAGGCATGATAACATGTAAACCCATGAGTTGTTTCATGCATTTTTGTTATAAGACTTCACACCACTTAAAGGGGGAGGCCTTAAGATGGAATTGTCGGTTCTGAAGACAAGTTAGGGGGAAGAGCCCAAGGTGGTAGAATATGCTCTATTATGCCCCTAATGGGATAACCTAGAGATGAGATTTTTCATATTGTGATTTGGGGTAGTGAGACATCAAAGATCATGTTGATGTGGGGGTCCATAGGTAGTAGGCTTTTGTACAATTGATTGATTGACCATAGGTTGACCATAGGTTGGTCCACCTATAATTGCATGTTTTATATCTCATATGTTCTTTAAATGTTATTATGATTACTTTATACTAGTTTCTAATTACCAAAGTTGTTATAGATATGTTTTAGAACTGTCTTTACTACAGATTGACCGTCCTAAAACTTATCTATCTTAACTATTCAATAGACCTTCTGTTCACCTCGTAGAATTTATTTTTTCTTCAAGTGAAGACTCTTGTATTCCTATTGAGGAGATAAAATCACTTCAAAAGACATCTAGCTTTAGTTCTTTCCTTATTAAACTTGGTGGACATCTAGTCTATTTCATTATGTATTTTAGTTCAATTTAGTTAATCTCAATCATGTGGCTAATCTTATAGATCTTATTTTACTATAGTTGTATCTGATTGTTATTTTATTAATGTTATCCAATTATGTTTCATTCTTTCCATACTCCATGTATTTATTAGGATGCTAATTCTACTCTACATTATAATCTAGAGTGAGCTCACTATCTTCTAGTAGCCCCTACTAGGGTGGGTCGGCCACATGTATGATTTTAAATTTTGTTTTTATCTTATTTTATTTTACAAACTCATGGTTTTGTGGGTAGTGGAAAAATTAATAAAATCATCTTGGACTGTTTTGGTTCGAGAAAATTTGATATTAATTGGTCCAAGTTTTGAGCTCTAAATTGTTTTTAAAATTACTCGATTAATTAACAAATCAAACTTATCAAGTTTGATTTATAGTCCTTTATGCTAAAGAAGAAATTCAAAAAACAGTACATGCATAAATAAAAGCTAATACATGTATAACAACGGGTGACACATACTTACATGAATTTATTCATATTTAATTTCCAATTGGTTTTCCTAAATTATTTCGAATTTTCCTACGTAAACAACCAAACTTTGATTTAAATAAGATTAATTGTGTTGAATTCTTTTATAAGTTTATTAATTTTTAAAAATGATTTAGAGTGATTTGTCAAACATTAAAAAGTATTTCTAAATTCTATCAAAATCATTTTCAAACGGACTTTGAACTTTTAAGACTGAATAATTGAATTTTATGTTTGAACAACATTAAAAAACATTTTATTAAAATAAACATAATTATAATATTTTTGGAAACTCTAATTATAATTTTGAGTTTAGAAAATTTAAGAGAAAATACAAGTAAAAGAAAAAACACCAAGGAAAATGAAAAATAGACTTAAGTTAATAAAAAAAAATTTATATGTTTCTTTAAATTTATTTTTCTTATTTTTCTTTCTTCTTAAAAAATAATTTAAAAATGTATAAGTTTCCGTTTTTTTAATTACATTTAATTTTAATTTAATCCTAAAAATTTATAAATAAAAATAAAATATATTTAAATCATTATTATAATAATAATAAAATCAATTTAACATTCCAATGAATAAAATAAACGTACTAAAAAATCAATTCAACCACAACGATTTTAATAAAAAATATTCACAAACCCTTATTCTTGAGCATAAAAAAAATTCAAAAATATTTTTAAAATTTAAAATATATAAAACCAAAAAAAAAAAAAAAAAATGAAGATTATAAAGACACCAGTAGATGGCAACCGCACACACCTTATCAGTTGGAGTCGGGATTCCGGCAGCATCGTTTTGAGTAGCGCGCGGTGGACTCTGCATTGCACCGACGTCGTTTTGAGAAGCAGATGGTGGACCGTCGACCAAAACGAAGTCCTCTTGAGTGACTGTCTCGGCTGGCCAATCTAAACCGATATCTCAAGAGAGAAGGAAGAAATGACTGGATTTATGCAGGAGACGGAGACAACGTAGACTGAGAAGTCAGCTATCGGACAAACTCCTTTTTAATTTGGTTTTTTTTTTTTTTTATTCCTTATTTTTTATACCTCAAATTTATTGTTATTATTATTCAAGTACAAGTGAGATGACGTACGAAACACTCACCCTCGCACATTATGGAGTTTGATAAGGGATGATATGGGGATTTTTTTTTTCAAAAAAAATATTTTTAAAAAACGGTTATTTTAAAAAATAAATATAAAAATACCACATATTTAAAAGTAAAATTATCTTTTGAACAAATAAAATAAATTATATTTAAATTAAATTATATATAAATAAATATTTAAATAATTTATGGAATGTGACAAAACAAAACAACACTGAAATTAGTATCAATAAATCCTCGATGAAGTAGCAATTAATGTAAAAATAGCCAATTGTAAAGTAATAGTTGTACTTCTAATCCTCTAAGCTACCAACAAAAGTACTATACCATTTGATTTCTTAGCCAAAAAATTATAATAAAATCCGTCATGAAGGGATTTTACCACAAATCATTGATTACCATTTTTTTTACCACTTTATTTTGACACAAGATGGATTTTTTTTACTTCATAAATAGACATGTTGGATGATGCATTTATGCATCTATATATATAGATAATTCAGATAGATTCACATCTTGATATATTTGTACAGATGATAATGGTATCAACTAGTATGGATACGACCATGTTTTATATATATAATGTATATTGAGTTAGTCTTTGGATATAAACTTAAAAAAAAAAGTATTTTGATAGCATTTTGGTAACATATTATACAATTTTTTTTTTTCAAAAAACCATTTACTAAATGATTATTTATCAATTACCTCAGCTAATTGTGTATTTGATGGAGTTTTTCTTTGAAGTGCTTTTAATTAAAACATTTTCTCTTGAAGTATTTTTAGGTAAATCACCCATGAAATGTTTAGAAATGGAAGGATTCCAAAGTCTTTTCCCCCACGTTAACACTTCATATTTTCTTTATTGGGCTATTTGGTCAAATACTTGATGGAGATTCTTTAGAAATGGGAGGATTTCCAAGTCTTCTTTCCCCATCAACACTTCATTTGAAATAATTTTATTGGGCTATTTCGTCATGGAAATTCTTTAGAAATGGGAGGATTTCCAAGTCTTCTTTTCCTGTTAACACTTCATTTGAAATAATTTTATTGGGCTATTTCGTCAATACTTCATGAAAATTCTTTAGAAATGGGAGGATTTCCAAGTTTTCTTCCCCGGTTAATGAAATAATAATAATAATAATAATAAAATTAGAAGAAAAATAAGAAATGATTTTAAGTCAATAAATTATTTTTAAATGCTACTTCAAATTCATTTAACTTATTTTATTTATTTATTTGAAAATACATAATTTTTTAATTAATATTAATTTTATTTTATTTTATTTTATTTCATAATAAAATCAAACATGAGAAATAATTGTCTCGGTCTATGTGTTCATGGAAAAATTAGGGGGGAAAGATAAGAAATTTGTTTCCCTTTATTTGAAGAAAAAGATCATAAATTCATTTTCTTTTGTTTGGTTTAGAAGGAAGACAAAATCAAAATAAAAAATAATTTAGGTACCAATCCATTCGATTTATTTAAAAATGGATTGTCTAATAAAAATTAAAAATAAAAATTAATTCATCTAACAACTAAATTAAAATGGGATTTATATATAATAAATTTATTCGTTTTTGAATCATTTTGTACCAAGAATTGAGAATAGAGAGGTTGAAGATTTATTTGATTATGAAGATATTACAAAGTTGCAGATTTGATACTCTTTAAGGTAAGATTTTTTTTTTTTTTTAATACATACAAACTATAAAATTATTAGTTAAGAAAATTTTTGTAAAAGAAGTTTAGAATTTTTGAAAAAGAAAAATTAATTCATTTTATTTTATTTTATTTTATGGAAATATAAAGTACTAACTCAAAGTTTATTATATTTTAAAAAAATTATTTTTAGAATACATTTAATAAAGAGTTTGTTTTGTTTTTTGTGTGATAAAAAAATTGAAAAAATGTTGATTATTTTTCACTTGTGAAGTAAGAATATTTTATTATTTTGTACAATTATAAAGTTATAAGTGGAGATTTCTTTCTAATTTAGTAAAAGAATAATTGTTATTCATTTTATGTTATTTCATGGAAATATTAATGTATAACTCAAAAGATTATGTTAAAAAAAATTATTATTTTTAGAATATATTTAGTAAAGAGTTTATCTTCTTGGTAAAAAAATATACTATAAAATATTCCTTTGTTTAACTTAAAAAAAAAAACATGTTGATTGTAATTATATTGTTAATATTTATTTTAATTAATGAAGATTTCATTATTTATATGAAGAAGATCGATGAAATAAGCTTAGTGACAATCATGACATGATATAAAATAGTTTCTATATGAATGAAATATATACTTACTATATCTAACAATTTTTTTCTTGACTTGGATAACTTGAAATCTTCTCGATCTTCATATTTATATACTTATAATTGAAGAGAAGCTCACTTCATTTGAAATAATTTTATTGGGCTATTTGGTCAATACTTCATGGAAATTCTTTAGAAATGGGAGGATTTTCAAGTCTTCTTTCCCTGTTAACACTTCATTTGAAATAATTTTATTGGGTTATTTCGTCTATACTTCATGAAAATTCTTTAGAAATGGGAGGATTTCCAAGTCTTCTTCCCCCATTAATGAAATAATAATAATAATAATAATAATAATAATAATAAAATTAGAAGAAAAATAAGAAATAATTTTAAGTCAATAAATTATTTCTAAATGCTACTTCAAATTCATTTTACTTATTTTATTTATTTATTTGAAAATACATAATTTTTTAATTAATATTAATTTTATTTTATTTCATAATAAAATCAAACATGACAAATGATTTTCTTAGTCTATATGTGTTCATGGAAAAATTAGGGGGGAAAGATAAGAAATTTGTTGCCCTTTATTCGAAGAAAAAGATAAGAAATTTATTTTCTTTTGTTTGGTTTAGAAGAAAGACAAAATCAAAATAAAAAATAATTTAGGTACCAATCCATTCTATTTATTTAAGAATGGATTGTCTAATAAAAATTAATTCATCTAACAACTAAATTAAAATGGGATTTATATATAATAAATTTATTCATTTTTTAATCATTTTGTACCAAGAATTGAGAATAGACAGGTTGAAGATTTATTTGATTATGAAGATATTACAAAGAAGTTGCAGATTTGATACTCTTTAAGGTAAGATTTTTTTTTTTTTTTTTAATACATACAAACTATAAAATTATTAGTTAAGAAAAAATTTGTAAAAGAAGTTTAGAATTTTTGAAAAAGAAAAATTATTTCATTTTATTTTATTTTATGGAAATATAAAGTACTAACTCAAAGTTTATTATGTTTAAAAAAAATTATTTTTAGAATACATTTAATAAAGAGTTTGTTTTGTTTTTTGTGTGATAAAAAAATTGAAAAAATGTTGATTATTTTTCACTTGTGAAGTAAGAATATTTTATTATTTTGTACAATTATAAAGTTATAAGTGCAGATTTCTTTCTAATTTAGTAAAAAAAATAATTGTTATTCATTTTATGTTATTTCATGGAAATATTAACGTATAACTCAAAAGATTATGTTAAAAAAATTATTATTTTTAGAATATATTTAGTAAAGAGTTTATCTTCTTGGTAAAAAATATACTTTAAATACATTTATTATTCAAAATATTGATATTAATATTCCTTTGTTTAACTTAAAAAAAAAACATTTTGATTGTAATTATATTGTTAATATTTATTTTACTTTAATAAAGATTTCATTATTTATATGAAGAAGATTCGATGAAATAAGTTTGGTAACAATCATGACATAAAACAGTTTTTATATGAATGAAATATATACTTACTATATCTAACAATTTTTTTCTTGACTTGGATAACTTGAAATCTTATCAAACTTCATATTTATATACTTATAATTGAAGAGAAGCTCACTAAAAGAAAAATTATTTTAAAATTAAAATATTTATACATATATATTATTAATAAAATTATTAAAATACATGTATGACTGCTAAGCATATTACAATCGCTTTCTTATTCCTTTTCTCTTTTTCAATTGTTATCAATGGGTTAAACTCTTTTTTTCTTCCCTCTCTCTTTCATAAATTTCTCTCCTAAAGCAAAAATTAAAAAATTAAAAACAACTCTTTGAATATTGTGTATTTCTCTTCAAATTCATTGAAAGCGCTGAAGCAAACATTACTAGTTGCACAATCTTACAAATCAAATACACATGTCTTTATTCACTGAAGAATGTTATCCATATCTATTAAGCTTCCTTCATCAACCTACTGATAAATAAGATGATAATAAAATAGTTAACTACTAATAATAATTATACATGTTTAAAAAATTATAATACTTACTTGCTTCACCACATGTCCATCTATGGACTCTTTCATTTCGTCATCATTATTAATTTCCTTCTCTACACATCCTTCTATTCTCACCTCATTTTTCTCCATTCCACCGTCTTCTCCATCTACAACAACATGTTAATGAAAAATTATTCAAAATCAACAAAGACAAAATAAAAATAACATAATAAATTAGTAAATATAGCTTACATTCGAATTTACATAATGTGTACCCGCATTTTTCATGATGTGTTCCCACTCGATGGTGCGACTCGTTTTTTTTTTTTTTTGTGAAAAATTTTATTTTTAAAAAAGACTTAGAGTCAACACTTATTTTTGTTTTATCTTTTTAAAAAGAAAACAAAATAAAAAATAAAAACCTTAAGTGTAACTCCTAAAAAGAAAAGACAGTATATGAAAATCGAATATAAGTCTGAAGGTTAGGTTACTTATTGAGAAGATACAATAACGAGTCGTAGCACCCCTCTAAACCCCTTAAAAACAGTTTTCTACTAAATAAGATGAGACAAGTGTGACAATTGATAAGAAAATCAATGAATACCTATGAATAATCATATAAATGGAAACAATTCATGCATAGAGAATAAATAGAGTGAGAGTGAGAGTGTACCTTAACAGCAAATAATAATGTGTTATCATGTGTTAGCTCAAGTATAAAATAATCACATGCATGTCACAGAGTATGACAAAGATCAAGTAATGTTCACTAAGCATAACAATTATTAATCTAAGGAGAAAACTCATATGTAGGGTCTCTACCAAAGCCCAATTGATTTTGTATAATTAATTCTACAAATTCTATTATTTGGAATTATGAAAATTGCATTTATACTTATTAAAAACGTGAAAATCGAAAATTATTTGAAAATAAATAAATAAATAAATTGTGAAAGTGTATGTCAAAGAGAAAATTATTAAAAATTGATTTTTTTGGTGAGCTAAAACCCAAAGGAAGGAAGAAAAATTGCGGAATTGGGATGATTTAAAAACATGATTTTTTTTTTTAAATCAATTTTTGAAGGCATGCATGAAGAATTAAGAGGATAGTAACACGTGGCCTTTGGGATTGCATGCCAAAGGTGGCCATGCATGGGTGCAAAAGTGGGCCTGGGGTACCTTCTTTGGATACAGGTCACGTGGCCTTTGGGATTGCATGCCAAAGATGGCTATGCATGGGTGCAAAAGTGGGCCTGGGGTACCTTCTCTGGATACAGGTTGTGCTTCCTTGGTACCTTCTTTGGATACAAGTTGTGCTTCCTTGGAATTAGGGATGACAACGGGACAGGTTTGGGATGGGTCGCTCCCATCCCAACCCCACCCCGTTTATTCGAAAGAATTCTCATTCTCATCTCATTTAAAAAATTAAATGAGGTGGGGCGAGGCGAGGCAGGCGGGTATGATAAATTCTCATACCTCGTTTAACTTTTTTTTGAATTTTATTTTATTTTTTTTAAAAAAATTACTTTTAAAATTTTTAATTATATTAAAATAAATATATTTTATAAATAATTAAATTATTATATTTTTTTATAACTTATTTATTAAAAATATTTTTTTATTATCTATATATTAAAAATAATAAAATAAAAATTAAATTAAATTAATTTTAAATTTTAAATTAAATTTAATTTTAAATTTAATTTTATATATAATCAGGGCGGGGTGGGGCAATACCCGAACCCGCCTTAGGTTTTAAAAACAAAATCTCAAACCCGTCCCATTATTCTAATGTAGATAAAAAGTTCTCCATTGTCATCTCTATGTTGCACGTCCTTTAGAGCATTACTTCAAAAAAGACCTTATAAAAGAATTCATCAAAGTAAAACTAGACATACAAAACATTTCATTAAGGAGACCAATGAGTTGAAACTAAATAAATAAATTTGTACTCTATCAACAAAATACCATGAACTATAATTTCAACTAACATATTATGCTTTCCCCAAAATAAGGAAAAAAATGTACTTAAAATCTTAAAAAAAAAGTTTGATTTTTTATTCAATAACATGGAAGAAATAAATTCTGTTTTTATGGGATAAAATATTGTAATTTTAGTATAAGTTAATAGTTAAATTAAATCTTTAATAAACTCATAGACTCTAAGTGAATAAATATGCATCAAACGCTTATTATAAAGTGTATATATGAGTTAGGGTTACTCCGTATGGACATTTAATGGTGAACTCTTAAAGCATTATTGAATACAAGAATAAGTCCTATAATGCACATTAAAAAAAAAAAATACCAAGGTCCAAACATGATAAAAACCATCACGTTATCACTATGTTATTATTAAATTTTATTTTTAATTTCTTATATTTTTATTTTTATTTATTTATTTGACTAGTTTTTATTTTTTACTAGTTCCTTTGATTTTTGTTTATTTTGATAATAAGAGGAGCTTGTAATTTACTAGATGAGGTATGATAAAAATCCTAAGATAGGAAGTATAGACTTATTTTTATATTTTATTTTAACAAAACTAAGAAACATGACATTGCTTGATTTAAGATATCATAAAAATCTTATGTAATTATAAAAGTAAATAATTAAATTATAAAGTTATAGTACAAATAGAATTCTATCGTATTAGCACTTAACCCCTTACTCCTAGTTGTCACAATCATTTCCTCCTACTCCTTGTTCTCATATAGAATGATAGACTTGTTTCTTTTTTTTTTTCCTATATCCGTAATAGAAGACTACTTTGTCTAATTAGCGCAACTCATTGCACTAAACAATATGAAGATATATTATTGACAAATATTGAAAGTTGGATCTCTTGTTTATTAATATTATAAACAAATATTTTAGAAAAGATAGAAAAATCCAAACATGTTGAGAGCACAAATTTATGAACCCATATATAGAATAGTTAAACTTTTGTATTTCCCTACTAGTATTAGTTGTGGTCAATAAGCCATCTAGAGTAACTTTTGGCAATAATTTGATTAATATTTAATACTTAAAACAAAACAAGAACAATGGATAGTAAGAAGTCAAACCTTAACATGCACCTCTTCTATGTAGAGGCTACTAATAGGCAATAGAGGAGAAAAAGCTTTGTCCACTGAGGATCCCACACCAACCTTACTATCTGTACAATTTAGTTTCTATTGCATTTTATATCTAATTTAAAAAATTCACAGGTTCAACTCACAGTATCAACCAATTAAACAAATAGATTTTAGCATGTCCCAAAATAAACAAAATAATTGATAATGACAAACCTTCTCACTATTATGTTCAAGTAGGAAGAAATTACAACATTATGAAACTAGGAAGAAATTTGTTGCAAGTTCTGCTAATGTTGAGGGCTGGCCAAGTAACTCATATCAATCGACTCGAGAACCTAAACATATGTACTACAAGTAGGAGCTTCAATAATTTGCTAACAACTACTGTTATGATGTTATTACAGCTTAGGAGATTTAGACTCATTTAAATTTTAATAAGCCAACTACACTATGTAATATAATAATCAATAAGGAAAATACAACTTGCATAATGAAAATAATTAAGTAACCCAATCACAAAACTAAATATTAACCAAATATATATTCAACCTAAAAGTTCAAGAAGTAGTTGAATGTTTTTTTGAAATAAATGATAGAACAATTATGCAATTTTAATAAATTTATGCTAGATCTAAGGGGAAATTAAAAAAAAATGTGATTTAGCCTTGAGGAATGGTAAATTAGGAGTAGATCAATCACAAGAGAATAGCCATAGAAATTTCAAAAATAATAAAAATAGTAACGAGAGTTTAATTATACTCACTTTTCATCACATACTTAGATGGTGGAGTAGAACACTCTATCCCTTGCTATCCTTTACTATTTCTCTCTCTCTCTCTCTCTTCTCTTCGAAGTTGGGAAGAGAAGAGTGATCTATAAATAGATAGATAAATATATTAAAAAAGAAAAATTATAAATTATAAATAATAAATGAAAACATGAAGAAGAGAGATAAGATGTGATAGTGTCTAATATTTCTATTAACATTTAACTAAAATTAAAATTCTAGATAGTTAGAAAGAAAACATGGAAAATCAATCATTGACACTGTCAAATTCCCAAGCCAAAATTACTGTTGGTACAATTTAAGTTAATATTTTGAATCTTTTAAGGCCCATTCATCTCCTACATCATTAAAACAAGCCAAATAATTGTTGCAACCCCAAAATTAAGAAATAGAGAGAAACATCAATTTGTTAAAGTTAATGGAAATATAATTTGAATTCTTTATCAGAACATAGTATAGGTGTGGTAAATAATAAAAAATAAAAAATAAAAACATGAAGTGCAAGGTGCAAAATATTTTAAGCATTCTCACCAAAAAGAGCTTGATCAAGGCTCTTATTTTTGAGATATTCATAAACCAGAATCTGTCTATCTTCTTCAATACAACATCCATACAGAAGGGCCATTATTTAAAAGCGCCATTATTTAAAAACGTCATTGCTTCTCCTTGTAAAGCCCCAAGAATGTGTGAGCGTCAATAATTATTAATTTTAGAGATAAATAATGACATTTTTTACAAGCTTCAAGAGATAAAGCATTATTAATTTTATTTTTTGTAGTAGTGAGTTCTTAATGACATACATATTCATGGAACTTTAAAATGGGAAGATAGAGAGTGTACCTGTGTAGCAAGCATCAACGATTCTATAAAAATGAGGTTAATTCACCAATAATAATGATAAGATTAAATAATAATAAATAAATAAACTAAACTTATATATATACACTTAGAATGGGAAGATAGAGAGCATACATGTGTAGCAAGCGTCGGTGATTCTATAAAAATGAGGTTAATTCACCAATAATAATGATAAGATTAAATAATAATAAATAAATAAATAAACTAAACCTACATATATACACTTAGAATGTCTAAAGTCAAGGAAAGTTCACAAGTATGATCAAAACTGACTAAATTACCAAAAGCCAAGGAAATATTATTAAAATGGTAGAAAATCGGTTCACAAAATAAACTCTAAATAAATATCAAGAAAGGTTATCTCACCAAAATAAAAATTAGGTAACATCTTTAACATGTCTAGATAAACATACAATAGGCCAAATTAATCGATTATATTCCAATCAATAACAAATTTATTCATGAAGAGGTTACCTCACAGAAAAAAGTCTGCAAATGATTAGAATAGAATACTATAAAAAGTAAATCTAAAACAAATACCTAGAAGTTAAGTTTTATCAAGAAAATTTTTAGAGAGTATCTCCTATATGTCTAGTTTATCATCTAAGTGACCAAATTAATTAACCAACCCTCATTTAGTACCAAATTTCATAACGATGATAATAGGTCCAGAACAGAGCATCTTTTAAGGTATTCAAAAATTGATTTTTATAATTAACTTAGAAATATCTGAAAATCATTAAAAAAAAAATCACATAACTATATTAATGTCTATTTTATATGAAAAATAATCTCAGAGAAATATCACATTCACAACATATTTAAAAATAAATAAACATCTCTCATATTCAGAAGAGCACTTGTGCAGTGTGTGCAAGAAGAAAAAAGTATACCTCTCATTTCAGAAATTATTTATTGATGTTTTATATATCAAAAATTAAATTTAAGGAGTCTAGATTTTTAAAAAAATGTTAAAAGAAATTAAAGAGATCATTTAGTAATTTAATTTTATAAAACAATATTGAATATCAAAAACAGAGTGAAAACTGAACCTTCTGAAAATCGATTTAAATCTCCTAATTGGAAAACCATATTTGACCCAAGAAAGATTCTAAAATCAAGTTCAAGGAATCTAAAATGTCATAGAATAGTTAGAAAAATTTAAAAGGGTTTCTAAGTTGTCAGATTTCAATTTATAGATGTAGAAGTACAGTGTGCTATAATAAAAAAATTATAAACTAACTAAAACAAATTAAGATAAATCAAGACAAATTTCAAAATAAAAATTGCATCACCTAGAATTTAAAAAGAGAACTTACCTTCCATCGTGTAAGAGGGGCTGCTATTAGAACGCTCTTAATCCTTCCAATCTGATGCTTTATATGTTGCATGTTGTCGGAGATTTATATAAGAATCCGGGCTATGTATGTCTTCTTAGAAGTTGCAGCTCATGGAAAGTGGGTCCTTTTCCGGAGCCGTGTTGCAGCATGGAGATCTCCTAGGTGAGGTCGTCCATGGATGTGCGTGAGAGTGGAGTCCCCATGTGCATGAGTGGCAGCCGTCCCAAGAAATCTGCATCTTCCCCAACAAAGTCTTCACATCTTCCCATCTCTCCTGCTCCCCAAAAGAATTAATCATAATATTATATGTTGTAGTGAAAGGAGAGCAACCACTATTCTGCATTGCCTTAAACAACTCCTCTGCTTTATTGTGGGGCCCAGACTTACAGTGACAATCTATGAGCGTATTCCATGTGACAGCAGCTTCATAAACAATCCCATCATAATGCATTCCATATACAGTACAAGATGTGCCGCAATTCCTACCCAATGACTCAACATCCAGTAATATCAAGGGTCCTCTTCTCCATTGGCGCAATAGCTTACATTGGTAAAGCTCTCTATCATAAGCAGACAACATAGCATCACTCATCTTCAACCTCTTCTCTTCTACTGCTGTATACTGCAAAGAAAATCTTGCAAATTTGCGACTTTCTAAAGGCTCTACAAGCTGTGCAATAGAGTTTAAAAGCTTCATCTCACAAGAGGAACCAGAAAATTTGTGCCGTCTTTTTTTTTTTACTCTAGCCTCTTTTTAGAACTGAACTTTCTTGTTGACCAGCCATCAACAACTCTTACATGTCAGGAATTTTGACTGTTTAAAGAAGATGATACAGAGGATGATTCATCAACCTTTTCCACAATATTCCCATCCTTAGTTCCAGCAGAGATACTGTCAGAGGAATCATGAGATTTTGCAACATTAGAAATATCCCCATTTTCATGCCCATTATCACCATCTTCAACCATCCGTGCATCATGAGAATCAATACCATCATCATACTCATCATCAGCATCCATTTCCTCATTATGCATTCCAAAACCTGCATCATCAGATAGTTTATTTCTATCACCATGCTCATTTATTGATTGTCCAACATTCTTAAGAGACGCCTCATATTCCGCTTCATATATTTTCAGCTCATCACGCCAGCTTCATTGTACAACCCAGTGCCTCGCCCACCAGAACCCTTAGTAGAATTATCAAAAAATATTTTCTCGTTGTCATTCTTCCCTTTCACTACAACACAATTCTTATCAATAGATCTATCCCTTATTGACATGGTACTGTGCTCCAACGTTTCCTCATTGTAATCTTCATCCCTTCTCCTATCATCCCTTTCCCAATACCTTGAATCCCCACCATGCACTACCAATCCCTGGCCAAACTCGAAGATAATAGAATTATCTTCTCACTAGGTGTAGTCACCACTGTCTCACCAACCTAGGTAACACAACCAGATTTCAATCCTCAGAGTATAAGCATTGTAATAGGAAATGAGATACCTAAACCTAATGTACAGAAATGAGAGAATAAATAAAAAGTGTTAGATGACATGGGAAAATTTTCATTACCTCTATTGTGTTCTGTAGCATCTATTTTCAAAAGAAACGTAGTCGGCGGTAGCTATGTGCAAGGTTCCCATCTGCATTCTCTCGATAACCTTCTGAAGAATTTGAAGACTAACTATGGAGGAACATAGACTCAATTCATTCTATGATACTCTTATTACAATGAAAGAAAGCATAAATAAATAGCCTACAGATATGAGACAATTCCGGACTGGTATACTATCACCGGACGGAATTTCCCTTACATGGAAAGAGAATAAACTCTTACATGGAAAGTGAATAAACTATTACATGGAAAGAGAATAAACTCTTACATGGAAAGTGAATAAACTACCTTGCTAGAATTACTCCTAAATCAATTATAATAAAGGCAGTATATTTCACTAATTTAGGGAAGTAAACAGAGGATGCTAAATATGGGGAGGAACGCACAGGATGGAAGGCGACGTGGGCTTGATTTCCAACACTCCCCCTCAAGCCGCGTTGTAGATGTTGATCATTCCAAGTTTTCCTGTCAGATCTTCGAAGTTAACTCGAGCAAGAGCTTTTGTGAGAATGTCAGCCGTTTGACAGTTTGTCGGAGTGTAGCTGACTTTGAAAACTCCTTCTTCAATCTTTTCCTTGATAAAGTGTCGATCTATCTCCACGTGTTTAGTTCGATCATGATGAACCGGATTCTTAGCGATACTGATGGCAGCTTGATTGTCGCAGTATAACATCATGGGATGCTTCAATGGAACCCGTAATTCTTCTAACAGCCTGTTCAACCAGATTCCCTCGCAGATACCTTGTGCCATAGCACGAAATTCTGCCTCAGCACTGCTACGAGCTACCACTGACTGTTTCTTGCTTCGCCATGTAACCAAGTTCCCCCAAACAAATGAACAATAGCCTGAAGTTGATCTCCGATCAGTCACTGAACCTGCCCAATCTGCATCTGAAAAAATCTCAATCTCTTTCTTTGTTGTTCTTTGAAAGAAGAGACCCTTTCCTGGTGTCATCTTGAGGTACCTCAATATTCTGATCACAGCAGTCATGTGTTTTTCGGTTGGATTATTCATGAATTGACTTACCACACTAACGGAGAAGCCGATGTCTGGCCTTGTATGAGAAAGATAGATGAGTTTCCCCACAAGACGTTGATATCTTCCTTTATCAACTGGCGTACTTCCATCACTTTCTTCCAGTTTGACAGTTGTATCCATAGGTGTTTCTGCCGGCTTGCATCCTAGCATTCCTGTTTCATTCAATAAGTCCAGAACGTATTTGCGTTGTGAGACTGCTATACCTTTCTTTGACCTAGCAATCTCCATTCCGAGAAAGTACTTGAGGTTTCCAAGATCCTTGATCTCAAATTCCTTTGTCAGTAATTTTTTAAGTAAGTCAATTTTCTCTTCATGATCACCTGTCAAAATTATGTCGTCCACATATACAATGATAATTGCCAGCTTCCCTTCTGGGAAGTGTTTCACAAATAATGTGTGATCAGATTGACATTGAACGAATCCGTACCCTTTCACTACCTTAGTGAACCGTTCAAACCAGGCCCTGGGAGATTGTTTGAGACCATACAAGGATTTTCGGAGTCTGCAAACCTTGTTGAAGTTTGATGTCGTCTCAAGTCCAGCAGGAATGTCCATGTAAACTTCTTCCTCTAAGTCACCATTGAGGAAGGCATTCTTCACATCAAGTTGGTGAAGTGACCAATCGAGATTAACTGCCAAGGATAAAAGTACACGAACAGTATTGAGCTTGGCAACTGGAGCAAAAGTTTCTTGATAGTCAATGCCATAGGATTGGGTGAATCCTTTGGCAACCAACCGAGCCTTATACCTGTCCACATTACCATCTGCCTTGTACTTTACTGTGAAAATCCACTTACACCCAACTGGTTTCTTACCTCTTGGGAGGTCAGTAATTTCCCACGTACCATTCTTTTCCAGCGCCCGAACTTCCTCATCGACTGCCGCCTTCCACTTAGGATACTTGAAAGCTTCCTGAATATTCCGAGGAACTTGTATCTCTGTGATGCTAGAAGTGAATGCACGAAACGTAGGTGATAGCTTATCATAAGAAATAAAATTTCCAATGGGATGCTGAGTGCATGATCGAATTCCTTTCCTCCAAGCTATGGGCATATTAAGAATATCATTTTCTAACTCGGAATCAACAGTACCATCAGGAGCGTTGTTACCTGGAAGTTTGCTTGGATTAGGACCCGGTTCAGCCTCATGGGTTTGTTGAGAAAGTGCTCCTTCCTCCGTTTCCTCTTGGATGTGCTCCTTATCCCACAAGTCAACAATGGACTCTGGTTGATTAAATGACTCTGGAGGAATGTGATTTTCAGTGATGATGGGTGGCTCATTGAATGACTCAAGATCCCAAAATTGATATTCCTGAGTTGAATTCTCCCCCTGAATATCGTTTTTGGGATAGTAAGGCTGGGTTTCAAAAAATGTGACATCCATTGAATTGTAGAATTTTCTTGTGACCGGAGAGTAACACTTATACCCTTTTTGATTTGAAGAATACCCAAGAAAGATGCACTTGAGTGACCTAGGATCAAGTTTACTTCGATGTTGTTGATTGATATGAACAAAAACAGAGCACCCGAAAATTTTGGGTGGGACGGTGGAGATGAGACGAGTAGTCGGAAAGGATTTTAGGAGTGTTTGACAAGGTGTTTGGAATTTTAGTACCCTAGACGGCATCCTATTGATGAGGTAGGCTGCCGTAAGGATAGCTTGCCCCCAGAATAATTTTGGAACATTCATGGAGAACATTAGTGATCTAGCCACCTCTAACAAATGCCTATTTTTCCTTTCAGCGATTCCGTTTTGTTGTGGGGTATCAACACATGAACTTAAGTGAACTATCCCTTCTTGTGCTAGAAATTCTCCTAGAATGGAGTTGAAATAATCCCTAGCATTATCAGACTTTAGAATTTGTATTTTTGACTGGAATTGGGTCTGAATCATATTTTTAAAATTTTTGAAAATTTGACTCGTTTCAGATTTTTCTTTCATGAGGAATACCCAAGTTAATCTAGTGTGATCATCTATGAATGAGACAAACCACCTAGTACCAGTTACATCTTTTATTCTTGACGGACCCTAGATATCGCTATGAATCATTGAGAATGGACTAGACTTTTTATAAGGTTGAATGGGAAAATGAGACCGGACTTGCTTTGATAATTGACAGATTTCGCACTCAAAGGATTTTGGATTTTTATGAAATAATGAAGGAAATAAATGCTTGAGATACATAACATTTGGATGGCCTAAGCGATAGTGCCACAACATAATTGCACTATCGTTATTTTGACATGAAACCGAAAAAGAATTACTACCAACTGCCATTTGAGGTTGTTCTTGTGGATCATGGAGCTCCTTAAGGATGTAGAGTTCAGAGCATTCCTCAGCATTGCCAATCGTCTTCCCCGAATCCAAATCCTGAAATTCACAGTGAGTGGAGGAAAAATTAGTAATACACCTCTTTTCCTTAGTGAGTTTACTAATTGACAATAGATTACAGTCCAAGTTAGGAACAAGGAGAACAGAGTTGAGAGTAAGATCCCTTGATAGCACAACTGAACCTGTTCCGACAACCTTTGATAGTGAACCATCTGCTATTCGGACTGTTAAATTATTTGGACATGAGCTATATGTATCAAAAATTGTCGCATCTCCCGTCATATGATCAGATGCTCCTGAGTCCACGATCCAAGGTTTTTTACGTTTCTTACCAACAGTAAAGGCACTCAAAAAATTACCTTTGTGAGCCAAGGTTCCGGAACCAATGAGCTGGTTGGAAGATGAGCCAGTTTGTGACTGTACTGACAAAAGAGGAGACAGTAGTTTCTGAAGCATCTCCATTTGCTCCTTATTAAAAGGGCTAGCTTCAGGTTGTGGCGATTGTTCATCGGTAGCCACATGATTGCCTCGTCCTTCTTTCTCAAGTGGTTGACGTGGCTTCCAATCTACTGGCTTTCCATGAATCTTCCAGCAAGTTTCTCTTGAGTGTCCCGGCTTTCTGCAATGATCACACCAAGGTCTACCTCCTTTAATTTTTTGACGGTTGTCAAAAGGAGCGAATTGAGTCTTAAGAGCCGAGCTTTCTGCCATATTCAGTTGTTGATGGGATCCCATCATGAGATTTTTCCGACTTTCTTCACGACGCACTTCAGAGAATGCCTCTCTGAGGCTAGGTAGAGGTTTTACTCCCATGATTCTTCCTCTGATTTCATCAAGATTTTTGTTCAAACCTAACAAAAATTTAAACACACGTTTCCCTTCGACAATCTTTTTATACAACAAACCATCTGTAACACAATTCCAGTTATGAACCTCAAACGTATCAAGTTGACGCCATAGACGAGTAAGAGTATTGAAATATTCAGTTACCGTAAGGTTTCCTTGACGCAAATCGTGGAGGATGCCTTCAATCTGGATGATTTCATATGTGTTTTCCTTGTCTGAGAAAGTTTCTTTTGCAATGTCCCAGATTTCTTTGGCAGTATCAAATGACAGAAAATTTTCACCAATGTCAAGGGTCATAGAGTTGACTAGCCAGGACATGACCATATTATTTTCTGCTATCCACTTCTTGTAGGTTGATGCTGTGGTTTCTGGTGCCGCCGAAGCTCCAGTGATGTAGTCATCTTTCTCCTTTCCCCGTATAAACATTAATATGGATTGAGACCATTGCAAATAATTTTGCCCATTCAGTTTATGGGCTGTGATTGGCAGATGAGAGGTTTCCATTTGATGAGAGGATGAAGACGATGAGATGATGATATCAGAAGTAGAGGATGATGAGTTGGTAGCCATTCCAAAGGCTGGACCGTATTTAGGCATAACCTAGAAGAATAGAATTGAGTAAAAAAAAAAAACTGACTAAAGATGAAGACGATGAGACAGGATTAAACCTGCTCTGATACCATGAAGAATTTGAAGACTAACTATGGAGGAACATAGACTCAATTCATTCTATGATACTCTTATTACAATGAAAGAAAGCATAAATAAATAGCCTACAGATATGAGACAATTCCGGACTGGTATACTATCACCGGACGGAATTTCCCTTACATGGAAAGAGAATAAACTCTTACATGGAAAGTGAATAAACTATTACATGGAAAGAGAATAAACTCTTACATGGAAAGTGAATAAACTACCTTGCTAGAATTACTCCTAAATCAATTATAATAAAGGCAGTATATTTCACTAATTTAGGGAAGTAAACAGAGGATGCTAAATATGGGGAGGAACGCACAGGATGGAAGGCGACGTGGGCTTGATTTCCAACACCTTCTTTCTAGTACTATAGTCGGTGGTATCTCTTCACCAGATTCTGATGCTAGCAATTCCCACCAAAGGTAAGAGCTTGGCTATCAAAACCTCCTTCTCAACAATACTAGCCTTGATGGTGGCTCTACTCAAGATTCTTATTTGCATAATCTCGATAAGAGCAGGAAGGTTGTCTATCAAAACCTTCTTTCCAATAATACTAGCTCTTTGCTAGATTCCCACATACACACTCCAAGCCAAAACCAGCAGGCCAACTATGAAAACCTCATTTCCAATAATACTAGCACTATTGGTGGCTCTTTCCCGGATTCTGGTCCACATACTCACAACAAATAGTACCAGATCCAGAATCAAAACATCTAGACAGACCCTCTATAATGTGCAAAACATTTAGACAAACCATCTATCATGTATTCATATGAAACAAGAGTTTCTTTCAATTATAAACAGAAAAATAATTGAAAACACAAAATTTACGTCCAACTATGAACACAATAAATAAATCCCCTGCATTTCATCAGTAGAAGGCACTCACTTTGAGAGAGTTTGAGAGAGTCGGAAGCCTTTGTGAACTTAATCTCTAATTCCCTCATGGTGGGAGCCTAGTTGCACCGAATCAGCAACACCAAAATGCGGATTAACGCCATTGCCTCGGCCAAATTAGGTGGCTCTACCAGCTATCGAACTCAGATGAAGTTAAAAGGCTTTTGCAATCTTTGATCCTGGAGGGCTGGAAGTTGTTGACATCAGGGTGGCGATCGACGGTAGCCTGAGCTTGGGTAAACCACTTGTTAGCGACGATGTCATGATGAATCGCTCTGGTCTGGTAGTAAGCTGAAATTTTAGAGTTAAGGTTTTGGAGAGTGTTAGCCATGGAGGTATTGGAGTTTGAGTGTGGGTATCGGACAGTGAATGTGGGGTTTGTGAGGTCTGATAGTGGTATTGTTGGTCTTTTTTAATAAGAAAATAAGGGCATTTATATAATAAATTGAAGATGACGCTTTTAAAGAGCGTCAAGGTTAAGTTGTTCAACAATGACGCTTAAAAGGCACCATTATTTAAAATTCAAGGTACGACGATGCTTACAAAAGCGTCATTATTTAAAAACGCCATTGTTTCTCCTTGTAAAGCGCCAAGAATGTGTGAGCATCAATAATTATTAATTTTAGAGATAAATAATGACATTTTTTATGAGCGTCAAGAAATAAAGCGTTATTAATTTAATTTTTTGCAGTAGTGATGATTCAAACTATGCAAGTCATGATCCCCCACACGCCAAGCAAACCCGCTGAACATCTCCAAACTGATAGCTACCACACATGGGAATGAAGCCATGTTTCTATCAAACGTAACCTTTTGTTTTCATAATCAATTCCATAAAAACATAGTACAAGATATAGAAATACAAGAAACTATTTTAGGAAGTTGTTCTTTGTCTATACAATATTTACGACTACAATCATGTTTTGTTTGATCCTTGAGTGAAGGGATTCCTAAATCTAAGATTTCCATAATTAGCTAATTGTGGGACTCACGCTAATACTCCCCCTCAAGTTGGTGTGTAGATATCTCTAACACTTAACTTGTCAAATGAGTCATTGAAGTTTCTACTGGAAATTGCCTTGGTAAGAATGTCAGCCAACTAGTCTTCAAATTTAACTAAAGGGAACTGAATAATCTTCTTTTCTAAGTTCTGTTTGATTAAATGTCAATCTACCTCTACGTGCTTGGTGCAGTCGTGTTGAATTGGGTTGTGAGATATGTCGATGACAGCTTTGTTATCACAGAATGAATTCATTGCAGAACTAGGAGAAAAACTGACCTCTATTAGCAAACTTCTAAGCCAAAAAAGCTCACACAATCCTTTCGCCATGCCTCGAAACTCAGCTTCAGCGCTAGATAATGCCACTACCTTCTGTTTTTTACTCCTCCATGTAACTAAGTTTCCTCCCACAAATGTAAAGTAGCCTGAGGTAGACTTTCTATCCAAGATATTCCCAACCCAGGCCGCATCCGTGTAACCTTCAATATTCAGATGGGCGTTCTTGGAAAACATTAATCCTTTTCATGGTGATGACTTTAGATACCGAAAATTTTGAATTACGACATATGGTCTTCACTCGAATTATGCATAAATTGGCTTACCACACTTACGACGTAAGCAATGTCTGGACAAGTGTGAGATAAGTAAATGAGCTTCCCCACTAGTCTTTGATACCTCACCTTATCGGCTGACACCTGGTCTGAATATTCTCCAAGCCTATGGTTTTGCACAATCGGTGTATCTATAGGTTTACACTCTAGTAATCGCACATCCATCAATAAGTCTAGTACATATTTCCGTTGAGAGATGAATATGCCTTTTTTTGACCTCGCCACCTCTATTCCTAGAAAATACTTAAGCCCTCCCAAGTTCTTCATTTCAAATTCAATAGACAATTGTTCTTGTAGCCTCGAGATGTCCTCGGCGTCATCCCCCATAATTATCATATCATCCACATAGACTATTAATGTTGTCACCTTGCTTTGTCGGTGTTTCAAGAAGAGAGTATGGTCAGAGTTACTTTAGCGTTAGCCATACTTCCTCATAGCTGAACTAAATCGACCAAACCATGCTCGCGGTGACTGTTTTAGCCCATACAATGCCCTCTCCAATTTACAAACAATTTTGGTCTCAACCGATCCTATATATCTTGGCGGAATATTCATGTATACCTCCTCATCAAGGTTGCCGTGAAGGAAAGCATTCTTCACGTTGAGTTGATGTAGTGACCAATCCAGATTTGCTGCAAAAGATAGTTTGACTCTAACGGTATTCAGTTTAGCTACTGGTGAGAAGGTTTCTGAGTAGTCTATGCCATGTGTTTGGGTAAAATCCTTTGCCATAAGTCTCACCTTGTATCGGTCAATTGATCCATCAGCCTTGTATTTTATAGAGAACACTCATTTGCACTCCACTAATTTTTTTCTTTCCGGTAATGGGACCAACTTCCAGGTATTATTTTTCTTTAAGGCTTCTAGTTCTTGCATTGCTTGCGCCCACTCTAGATCAGATAACGCCTCATCAACACAACTGGGAATATGGCAGGAGGATAGTGTTTGAGTGAAAGTCTTGAGCTACTTGGACAAACTTTGAGTAGATACATAATTTGTAATTGGGTACTTGGACTTTTTTTCTTCTTCATCTAGGTTGTATATGTTCAGTGGTTTCCCACGATTATGTCTAAAAGGCAACACATAACCAGTAGAAGAATCCAAGATATTAGCATGTAAAGGTGCAGTAGGAGTGCTTACCTCAATGACATTCTCAGGAGGATGAGGGTCTTCGGATACTGAGGAGTGAGGGGATTGAGAGTACTCTGTATTTTCTGGTTCTTCATCTCTAGGTTCTTCATTTCGCAATTCGACATGTTCAATCTCTGGTGGTACCTCATGCGGTTCAACTTCTCTATTTCCAGTTCCATGCTCACCCACTGGGGCCATCAACCAATTCGACTTTTCTACTTGAGTCTCCCCCTAAAGGGAAGAATTGGGTACCGGTGAAGGATAAAAATTCTCGAACTCAAGAAATGTAACATCCATGGTAATATAGGTTCGGTTGGTAGTGGGGTCATAGCATCGGAAGCCTTTTTTATGTAAACCATATCCTAAAAATAAGCATCGAACGACACATGGGTCCAATTTGGTACGTTGATTCTTGTGGAGGTGGACAAAAGCAACACACCCGAAAATTCTAGGAGGAAACATCAATATTAAAGGGTATGTGAGTAGAGAGGATTTGTAAGGGGGTTTTAAAGTGTAAAATCTTCTATGGCAAACGGTTGATTAAGTACACAGCAGTAGCCACGGCATCCCCCTAATGGCAACTCGGCACCATTGCTCCAAGGAGTAGGGCACGAGATATTTCCAGAATATGTCGATTTTTTCTCTCGACGACACCATTTTGTTGTGGTGTTTGAGAGCATGAGGTCTCATGGAGGAGGCCATGTTGTTGGAAATAGGCCTGAAATCTTTGGTTGATGAATTCGCCACCATTATCGAAATGAATAATTTTTATCTTGGAAGAGAATTGAGTTTGAACCATGGCATGAAATGCTTGAAAAATGGTGAAAACTTCGTCTTTGGTTTTTAGCTGATAGAGCCATGTCATTTGCGTACAATCGTTGACAAAAATAATAAACCAACGATGACTAAAAGAAGTAGTTATCGGGGATGGTCCCCACACATCGGAGTGTATCAATGCAAATGGAGTATTAATTTTATTCAAACTAACTGGATAAGAAACTCGTTGGCTTTTAGCCTTAAGACATGTAACACATTTAAAGTCCACATTCTGCAAACGAGAAAATAAAAATGGGAGTAGATGCCGGAGATAGCCAAATGATGGGTGCCCCAAGCGCCTATGCCATAGCCAAATTTGTCGTTCGTGGCTACTAGTTTGATGGTGCGTGTGATTTGCTTTGTTTGGGCTGAAGTCATCCAAGTAGTACAGTCCCTCCCTCTTAGTACCATGCCCAATAATCTCCTTGCTAAGAACATCCTGAAGAAGACAAAATGTAGAGTATATTAGTACAACACAATTAAGCTCTTTAGTAATTTGACTCACAAACATCAACTTGTTGGAGAGAGATGGAACAAGAAGTATGTGAGCTAAAGAGAGAGAGGGAGACAAGGGCACGGTTCTAGCCCTTGTGATTGGGTAAGTTGCCCCATTGGCATTGGCAATGCAAGTCCTCCTTGGCTAAGTTGTGTTGGAGAAGTCATTTGGATCAAATGTCATATTAAATTTAACTTTTGAAACTCCAATTTTCAATTAATTTTCAAAACTCCAATCTTCAAATAATTTTAGAGACTTCAATTTTTAAATAAATTTCAAAACTCTAGTTCTCTTTCAAATAGTTTTAATTCCACTCAAGTTTTTTATTGGAGCCAAAATATGTGCTCTAATGGCACATATTCCATATGATTTGTGCACCAATGGACATACAAATCACCCAACTTGACCTAAATCAATGCTAAGGCCCTAGCCATGAGTTTAATTTGTACTTTGGAGATTTATCTCAGGTTCAAGGGAAGAAAATTGTGCAAGTTGAATCACTTTAGATTTTGAAAGATCAAAAAATGGCTAAATGAGGAAATAAGTGAGTCAAGACTCATGGACCATAAGGAAAGGCAAGATGAGGATATCATGAGTTTTTAAGATGAGAAATAACCATTATGGAGTAAGAAAAAAGGCAAGAAAATATGGGAAATGAGGCATGAAGCAAGATTCAATTGCATGGAAATTTAGAACTCAAAAATCTGATTGCATTATATACTCTGATTTTGAGGACAAATTTAAAGCACTTCCTAGAGTCCATTGTATACATACTATATATTGTTTCGAAGCTCGGGAAGTCAGGAGTCCAACACTTCAAAGGTGTGCAAATCAGAGATGAAATGAAAAAGTTATGGTCATTTGAAAACAACTGCACCAAGTTGGAGGGTCATTTCGAAATGATTTTGAAATTCAACTTATGAATTCAAAATCCACTTCGAAATGACACCAATTTTGAATTCACCCATTACCACTTTGATGTTTCGCCTCCTCTACCTCGGGAATTGCATCTAAGGCACTTCATCCGCCTTAAGTGGGCCCCACACTACTAGAAATCACTAGTTTATTATTTTTTAATCATTTTTAGGAAATTATTTTGTAATAAGTGGCCAATGAGAGTGTGTCACATGTTAGGTAATTGATGATATTATATAAACTCTCTCAATTCTAGATTTAAGGGATCTTGAATTTTTTTTCCGGAGAGTTTGACATTGAAGGTGGAAGAAGACGAGAACTTTGGTTTGTTTTCTTTTTCTTCTTTATTAAATATATTGTTTTTAGTTTCTTTTGATTCAAATTATAGATTTTTACCCTATTATGGATTGTGAATGTGACATCACCCCCATGAGAGGCTAAGAGCCAACTTGGGGCTTGAAGCATGAAAACCTAAGGGCTAGGAAACCTATAAGGATAATGAGTAAATTATTATAACAATGAGATTAATTATTGGTTGGGTAACAATTTATCAATTTTTTTATTCTATCATTGTGAGTTAGTTTAGGGAATGATACGATAGGTTATTACCCGATACTAATGATTCTTGGTAATTCTTGACCATTGGTTATCTTCGTATTCCCTATCGTTATTTGCCCCAAAACAAAGCTATAAGGAATAGGAATGGTTAAAAAGGCAAATCTTAAACTAGTAATTAATCTCATTTATCTGATGGTTTTAGGAATCTGTTTTAAAAAGGAAAAAATAGGTTTCAGACGCAATTTTGAGTTATAGAACTCAACTTGATCGCAAGCGACCAAGGATCCCAAAACCCTAAGATCATATTACTTAAAATACCCTTATTTTCTCTAATTTTTATACCCTAGGTTGGATTGTGAAAAACCCCAAACTTGAATCAATTGAATTTAAAATTAATATCCTTTTTTTTTATTAATTTAATTTCTTTTACTTAGTTTCACATTATTCACATATTGTTTTTCACTTTAGGATTTAAACAAAAGCAATTCATTTATTCTAGTATTGACAATTTCCATAAGCCAGTCCTTGAGGACGATACCCGAAATACTACAAAAGTCGTAGTGACTCTTTTTCTAGTTTTTCTTTACCAGAGTTGCTACGTAAAAAGGCTAAGTATTTTGGTACAATAGAGAAGTTCAGTCAGTTTTCAAATTTTATTTATTTATTTATTTTTATTATTATTATTATTATTATTATTATTATTATTATTATTATTATTATTATTATTATTATTTAATTCTATCACTTTTGATCATTCATTAAGGTTTTAAATCACTAAAAATCCTTTTTTTTTAAATAAACTTGTTGCCTTTTTTTGTCCAGGCAAGCACCTTGTAGACCCTCAATTTTGTCCCTTTAGCACATGTTTTAAAGTCCATTACCAATACTTTACAGTAATCTCTTGGTAGCCCATAGCTACTCACGCTACTTACTTTTCTTAAGCCACCTCGGAGACTTTAGTTGAGGGGTTTACCCGGCTCCACATTATGACCTTGGCCGCCCTTCAAGTTTAGATTAGGCTTCACTTAAGTGCACTTCAGGTTAGACTTAGTTAGGCCCACCTAGTCTCACCCTAAGCCCACTTAGGTACACCTAGCCCACTTAGGTCCACCTTGACCCACTAAGGTCCACCTTGACCCACTTAGATTCACCTAAGCTCACTTAGGTCCACTTTAACCCACTTAGACTCACCTAAGCTCATTTAGGCCCATCTAGGCCCACTTTGGTTTGCTAAGTCCACTTAGGCATCCTGGCCTACCTATGTTACCTTTTAGATAACTCTTGTATGACTTGCATAGTTCGCATGATTTGTATTTCTTAACACTTGCATGAGCTTGATTTTTTATTCATTTATCTATTTATTTATTTAGTTATTTATTTATTATATTTGTTTAGCTATTTGTTTATTCTTGTCTATTTATATTTTTTTACAAGATTGCATGTGATCAATTATCTTATCTCTTTTTATGGTTACTAGTATTATTACTATTAAATGTTTTTACTAATATGTACGTTAATAAATTTTTTTAGTAAGTTATTTTGTATTTTATTTTATTTTATTTGGTTATTTTCTTAAAGTGCTTTTAATATATTTTTTTGGTAAGTTAAGTTTTTTTAATATATATATATATATATATATATATATATATATATATTTGTTTATACCAATTTGATAAGTTATTATTATTATTATTACCTTTAAAAAGGTTTGTTAATATATTTTTTTTAATTATGATGTATATAAAATAGAAAAACACTTTCCATAAAAGTTAAAATACCACTTTGCAATTAAAACATCACTTTCCATATATCCACGTACATATCCCAAAAGGAAATAAAATATTCCATGAAAAGGATAGGTTGCCATATAAATGGGACAAAAAGGAATAGAAGATGGACGGGGGGACTTTTTCTTGGAGAGGGAGACTTTTACTTTGAAGGGAGATCAACACAGGCAAGAGTTTTTTGGAGGGAGCGGTAGAGGACTTGAAGGACTAATTGGGCTGCCATTTCGACACATCAAGAGAGTATTTTTCCGATACAATACAGGTTAGTTTTTGGATTTTTGATACAGTGTTTCTTTTTAGTTTGGGTTTTAGTTGATTGGTTTAATTAATTGTTTGTGATAAATTCTTTTAAATCTCGATTTCGAACAATCTTTTATTTTTCTTAGATTAAATGTCTATCTTTTATGATTGCAATTCATTAGTTCTATGCTAGTTTATTTTAATCTACATGAAAGTTTAAATAAAGTTTATATTTTTAGTTTAATTTTAGTTTATTTTTAATTTGAATGAGTTATTGATCTTAAATCTATTAGTTTAATTGGTCTTGTAAGGTAAAGTTTGTATTTTTAATTCCGATTAGTTTAAATTTTAGTTTATTTTTAATTTGAATGAGTTGTTGATATTAAATCTATTAGTTTAATTGGACTTGTAAGGTAAAGTTTATATTTTTAATTCCAATTAGTGTAAATTCTAGTTTATTTTTAATTTAAATGAGTTATTGATCTTAAATCTATTAGTTTAATTGGACTTGTAAGGTAAAGTTTATATTTTTAATTTAATTTTAGTTTATTTTTAATTTGAATGAGTTATTGATCTTAAATCTATTAGTTTAATTGGACTTGTAAGGTAAAGTTTATATTTTTAATTCCGATTAGTTTAAATTCTAGTTTATTTTTAATTTGAATAAGTTATTGATATTAAATCTATTAGTTTAATTGGTCTTGTAAGGTAAAGTTTATATTTTTAATTCCGATTAGTTTAAATTTTAGTTTATTTTTAATTTGAATGAGTTATTGATCTTAAATCTATTAGTTTAATTGGTCTTGTAAGGTAAAGTTTATATTTTTTTAATTCCGATTAGTTTAAATTCTAGTTTATTTTTAATTTGAGTGGGTTATTGATCTTAAATCTATTAGTTTAATTGGACTTGTAAGGTAAAATTTATATTTTTAATTCCAATTAGTTTAAATTCTAGTTTATTTTTAATTTGAATGAGTTATTGATCTTAAATCTATTAGTTTAATTGGACTTGTAAGGTAAAGTTTATATTTTTAATTCCGATTAGTTTAAATTCTAGTTTATTTTTAATTTGAATGAGTTATTGATCTTAAACCTATTAGTTTAATTGGACTTGTAAGGTAAAGTTTATATTTTTAATTCCGATTAGTTTAAATTCTAGTTTATTTTTAATTTGAATGAGTTATTGATCTTAAATCTATTAGTTTAATTGGTCTTGTAAGGTAAAGTTCATATTTTTAATCCGATTAGTTTAAATTCTAGTTTATTTTTAATTTGAACGTGTTATCAATCTTAATTCTATTAGTTTAATTAATCTTGTGAGGAAAAGTTTACATTTTTAATTCCAATTAGTTTAATTCTAGTTATTCATGTGTTTCTTAAAATCTAAATGTTAGTTTTTGGATTATAATTTTGTTAGTTTATTTGAGTAGGAAGTTATAAATTTGTTGCCTTAGTGATTGTTGGTCAAATTTTTTTTGAGGGCCATTGGAAACCCATGAAGGTTGGCCTTTACTCTCACCACTTTAATTGACAAGATTTCCTAAAATCTTTATTTCGTGATCTTTGTTTCCTTTTGTTTTGATTGATATTTTGTTTTCTATTTTTGTTATTTTAAAAATTAATTTCCTTTATTTTAAGACAAAACTCTTTTTCTAAAAAAAAAACCCTTTTAAGATATTTTTAAAAAAAATTCATTTAAAGCCTCTAGAATCAAAATCTCTTTTCTATTTAAAAAATAACATGCAACCATATCTTAATCGGTTTGTATCCTTCTCAATTTTCAACAAAAATTTTGGTTTTAAACAAAACGAGAATCAAAGCTTGTGGTCCCAAATAAATGGGACAATTTTAGGCTAAATTCGTGTATATTAATTTGGGGAATTGGTGAAACCCCTACATAAGAAAATCTTTTTTTCAAAAATTTATTTTTGCTACCATTCTGCTATTTATTGTAATTATATTTACATTTTTATTTTTAGGAATTGTATACAAGATATGTATGATAATTAATTATTCCGAATTCTGATAATTTTTGCTAATTAATTAAATAAGCATGCTAGGATTTATTATTTATTATTTATTATTTATTATCTAACCCCCATGTCCTGAGGAAGCGCATTAGGAGTTATATATGCTATCCAGGTACGTTCCCAAAATTTCATGAATATGCATGTCATTGCCCTTGTTTGATGTCATACTTGATTATCTCGATGCTTGTTTGATCGTCCTTGATAAAATGCATGTCGTGTGTCATATTTTTGAATTAACCATTGATGTTTTATGATAGCGCTTTGAGAAGCCGTCCAAGTATGCACCCTAGCTCTCTTTTATGGCAATTTGATCCTATTTGGCGTGTTATTTTTTGAAATCACCTTAGTCTATCTAGGTATCCTCAATTAATCAATTAATTGTCACATTACCCCCAATTTAGTTAGTAGAGACCTCTTTAGGGCTTAGAGGGGTGCTACCTCCTAGAGGTACCTTCCCAATAAATAACCTGATCCTCGGACTTAGACTCGGGCTTTTCAAAGACACGCTTTTCCAAAAATTATAGTCATTTTTTTAGGGTTTTATTTCTTATTTTATTTTCCCTTTACAATAAAAATAAAATAAGTAGCGACTCCAATTTTTCCAAAAATTATTTTTCACAAATAAAAAAGCGAGTCTCGTCGATCGAGTGGGGACGCACATGAAAAATGCAGGTCCACACACCTTCATAATAATTTTTTTGTTTCTCTTAATTTTAAATAAGCAATAATGAATTTTTCATAATTCCAAAATAGTGGAATTTGTGAGATTAATTCATGCAAGATAAATTGGGCTTTGGTGGGGGCTCAACATATGAGTTTTCTCTTCTGATTGTCAATTGTTATACTTAATGAATATTGTCTAATCTTTGTTTTGCTCTTTGATATGCATGCGATGATTTTATACTTGAGCTAACCCTGTTTCCATGATAGCGCACTATTAATTGTTGCTAAGGCACGATCTCATTCCCACTTTACTTATTCTTATGTATGATTCGCTTTATTATTTGATTATTTCATTTTGGTATCCATTGATTTCTTTACCAATTGTCATGTTTGCTTCATCTCATTAGTAGAGAATCGTTTTTAGGGACTTAGAGGGGTGTTATGGTCTTTATCGTAGCTTTCCAATAAGTAACCTGACTCTCAAGTCCAAATTTGGTTTTTCGCAGACCATCTTTTCCAAATAAGGAGTCACACTTAGGGTTTTCTTTCTTATTTTGTTTTCTCTTTAAAAATAAAACAAAAATAAGTGGTGACTCCAAGTCTTTCCTAAAAAAAAAAAAAATCAAAGTTTCACCAAATAAAAAAAAAAAAAAAAGAGTTTCGTCATCGAATGGAAAAGCATCAAGCCAAAATGCAAGGTCCACACAAACAACTTAATTTATTTAATCACTTAAATTAAGTTATTAAGACCTTTTAAGTTATCATGTTGATTTATCAAACCAGTTGGTTTTCTAACATAATTTCACATTGTATGTAATAACTTCTCTATTTTCTTTTGGTAATTTAATACTAAGCAATCAAGGTGAAAAATAAGAAGTTAAAGATATAAATACCACATTTTTTCAATCATACCAATAAAACCAACTCAAGCATTGCTTTTTCTATTTATAGACTTCAACATTGTTTTCTCCATTTCCAAACTTCAACGGGTATCCCAAGTTTTCCCATGTTCCCACCATTCCACTCAACACCATACCTAGTAGTAGTACCAATCCCTACCCATTTAGATTCATTAGCCTATAACTTTCCAAAAATAATTAACCAACAAAAAAAAAAAAAAAAACAAACAAACTTTTTTTCTTCTACCCTTAACAAAATATGTTTTTATTTTTTAAAATAATAAAATAACAAAGTCTTAACTTACCATCTTATATCTTGAGTGAGAGTAGTTTGTTATGAGTAAAAAAACTTCCACAAATATTTAAGGTTCTATTTGGTAACTATTTTTTAAAACAATTTTGAAAAATAGTTTTTTCGTTTTTGAAAACTATTATTGATGTTTTGTAAAACAAAATCTATTTATGAACTTGAAATGTTTTTAACCTATTTTTAATATTTTTAAATATAATTTTTATATCTACAACTTTATTTTTAATCATTATATATATTTGTATAATAATTTTTTAAAACAACTCTCAAAAAACAAATGAAAACGATTTAAAATAATTAAAAGATGTTCTCTAAAAAACACCTTGTTTTTTGTTCTGAAGAATAGAAAACAAAAAATAATTTTTTATTATCAAACATGGTTCCAGTTTTTTTGTTTTGGAAAATACAAAACTATTATTGAAAACAGTTGCCAAACAAGCCCTTAGGTGATTTTTTTTTTCTTTTTTTACTTAAATTTAAATAAAATTTAATTTATCATTTTATTTCCATTAAGTATTGATATGGTGAGAGTCATATTAAAATTGTTTATTTTTAATACACAATAAAAAATCAAATATTTTAGTTTTTTTGATTTAATTAAAAAAATTTAAATAAGTAATAATAATAAAAAAGAATAAAATTTAAAATTAAATTGTATTGGGCATTAAGTTATAAAACAAACACCAGCTTATATTTTTCCTTAAATCATACAAATTTTTGTTTATTAAGATTTTTAAACATGCTATAATAAATCTTTTTTATTTTCATTTATTTTTATTTAAGGAGAAAAAAATATATATATATATATAATATTTGTTTCCATTATAAAAAAGGAAAGACATTTTGAATAGGTGACTTGGAAGAAATCAGCACCCAAAACCCAAAAGGCATAGTAGATGATTGAGTGTACACAAACATTTATTGTTAGTTGGAATCCAATCAAAATTGGAGGCATTAGTTTGTGAGGTCTTTTCAGCTATTAAGTTTGTTCATCTAACCACACCCAACCCCCTTATTCATTACACACCAACTCAAATTTAAGAAGGTGACGACAAGAAGGCCAAATGAAAATTAAATTCCTATAAATTTAAATGGAATATAAATAAATATTTAAAATAAATTTAAAATATAAATAAGACTTATATATATATATATATATAAAATAATTAAAAAAAAAAAAAACTGAGGTACTAAAACATGTTAGGTCTATTCTGACATTAAGGTGCAATTTGGGTAGGTCCAACTTGTGTTGTCTAACCCGAAGTTCACATTGGTATGGACCAAATATATAAGGGGTAGGGTCGAGTTCGGGTTAGAAAAATACCGACCCAAAAATATTAGATTTGACATGGATTAAATGTGAAGTAACCCGTAGAGACCTCTATCTACGTATTATTATGTATTTATTATTTTATTTAAAATATGAAAAGTATAAAAAGATAATGAAAGAAATCTAACCTTTATGATTTTTTTAGTTATACTATACTTAGAAAATTTAATTATTAAATTATTTTTAATATTGGAATTCAATTTAGAATTATTACTTATATTAAATTAGTAATTAGTAATAAGTTTATGACTTTGGGAATCCCCAAACCAAGTCCGAATTGGGGTGGACATATTTATCGGATGGATTAAATGTCAAAAAAACCCTTAAAACCTTAAAACCTTAAAACCAAACAAGTTGTTTTACCTCAAACCTTAAAACACTAACAACCCTCCTTCTTTTCCCTTCCTTCAAACAAGTTGTTTTACCTAACGGTTAAAGCGCCGAATCGAAACACTATCACGATCCAAAACAACCAAATTCAAATTATCAAAAAAAAAAAAAATGATTGAAAAACAATATAAAAATCAAAAAGGAAAATCAATTCAAAATTCAAGTGACGGTTGTACCAAATCCAATGAAAATGTTTAAGAAACAAAAATCCAAAAATGAAAACTCAAGCATTTCTAATCCTTTCTCTCATTTAAATTTCTGCAATGAATAAATAAAATAAAATTGGGATTTAAAGAAACTGGAAAATGCAGGATTTAACGAGTTTAAAGCAATTGGTAGTTTTATCGTGGAAAAGTAGGTGTCATAAGTGTGGGCAAAATTTGGGTGGAATTTGCCGGCGTGGTGGAATATTTGGAGGGTGAGGTTGAGATTGAGGTCGAGGTTCTACTGGCAACTAATCACCAAAATGATGCGATTGGGGGAGACGTTGGGGCTAGGGTTTGTTTGGGAGAGTGACAATGTAGGATTTGAGGAAGGTGGAGTCACACCAGCAAGGTGATGGTGCGATGGGTGGTTAGTGAAGGAATCCATGGCGACATTAATAGCAACAGGGCGAGTTTTTTCGGGTACCCACCCTGCCTCGCCCCGCCCCTAATGAGACCGGGGTTTAAATTTAATAAACAGTTTGAGACGAGTATGAAATTTTTTTTTTAAACCCAGGGCGAGTTCGGGTATTGCCCCATCCTGCTCCGTCCCGTCCCGTTTACATATAAAATTAATTTTAAAATTAAATTTAATTTAAATTTGAAAAATAATTTAATTTTAAATTTTATTTTAAATAATAAAATAAGTTATAAAAAATATAATAATTTTATTATTTATAAAATATATTTATTTTAATGTAATTAAAAAATTTTAAAGTAATTTAAAAAAAAAAAAAAAAAAAGCTAAACAGGGTGGGGTGGGGCGGGTATGAGAATTGTTTTTAATAAACGGGGCAGGGTTGGGATGGGAGCGACCCGTCCCGAACCCGCCCCATTGCCATTCCTAACGGAGGCAAGACAGATTGCGACGACTGAGGGTAGGAATGAACGAAGGAAGAATCAAGGTGGGTTAGGGATTTGGGGTTTTTTAAATGAAATAATCATTTTGCCCTCATTTAAATAGGTCCCGTGAAGAGCACACACACCTTCTGTCTAATTAAGTAACATCGTCACTCTAAAATACACATTACATGCAATTATAAAGAATGGATGATACATTACTCGATTTTGAACTCAATTGGGCAATATACAAAACATGTTATAGGTAAGAGGGATAAAGTGTAATAAACCCTAAGAAAAATTTATTTGAAATGACATATTAAAATAATTTACTAATTTTAAATCTTTTTTTTTATTTTTTTCCTATTCATTATTTTTTTTTTCCTAAAAACGTTTATGATTTAATTTTTATTTTTTGTGTGGGAGGTGGGGGTGACGTATTATTTATTTATTTTGATATTTAAAAGCTTGATGCATGTGGCCTTGTCCCACCGCCAACGGATAAAGATGGTGAGAGGATCATCTTTCAAAGGAAGATCACGTGATATGCCCCACGCAACGCCTTTGGTAACCAACATCTGCCTTGAAAATCCCCCCAAAAATTTTAAAAATAATAATAATTAAAAAAAAAAAAAAACCATTTTTTCAAGCATTGGTTGATTTTTTTTTTTCCAAATTATTTTTTAAAATCAGTTTTTAAAAAGTGTTTTTAATTATTTAAAAAATAAAATATTGTTTATAAACTTATAATATATATATATATATATATATATATATATATATATATATATTTTGGTATTTTCCCACTCTAATTCTAAATATTGACCTTAAATCTTTTTAAATGAAAATTAATTAAAATATTTTCCATATTTTTTAATGTTTGTAAAATATATTTTTTTTAATCTAGAAACACTTTAAATCTGTTTAAGAAAATAAATTATTTTCAAAATGGAGTGGAAACTGTTTTTTGGAAGCAATTTCCAAACAAGCCTACGTCTCTGCTTTGCGTGAGACTATATAATAATGAGACAAGCAAACTTTCTGACTTGCTCTGGGGTTGAAACAGATCGGAATCGCTATCCTCAATCACCGCTACTCTATCGAAATGGGCTTGAAGGTTTGAATCCAATTCAATTCCCATTTCCCGTTCTTCTATTTTCAGATCTTCCATGCTTCTCTCAGTTTGGATGCAAACCCACCCCAAAAAAAAAATCTGAAAGCACATGGATCCGGTCGCATTTCATCGTTGAATCATTGTTTCAGTTTCTAAAAACACAAAGGAAATTTTTTTTCTATTTTCAATTGCAAACTCAAAATTTTCAATTTTCAGTCTTTTTTTTCCTAATATTTTTTTTTTTATCATTTTTTGAGCGCTGGAATGCATTTGATTGTATATTATTGTGTGTGCTAGTAGAAAGTTTTGATTTCTTTCTTGTGTAGATCGTTTTGGAAGTCGTTGTCATTAACTTGCTTGATTTTTGGGTTTTTAAATTTTTTTTTTTTTTATATGGTCGCTGAGGGGTCTATTTGGATTGCGGGAAAGAGAGAGGGAAAGGACAGGAAAATGCTTGAATTTTCAATTTTTTTTAGAGTATTTTCCAGCATTTTCCTTTGTTTATTTTTATTTTTATTTTTCAATTAACAAAGAAGACCCTAATTCTAGATTAAGACCAGAAATTATGGATAATATTGTAAACCACTGAACTGCTGGGATCAGAGTGAGCCAAAATGAAATCAAGCTAGCTCAAATTGAAAAGCATTAAAATTTTGAACTTTTTATGGTTCCTGCTTTATCTGCAGATTTTGCCCAGCTTAGGCTCTGTTTGGATCTTGGGAAAATGCAATAGAAAGGATCAAAGAAGGAAAAATATGGAAATAGAATTATTTTCTTTTCTGTGATCTTTCCTACTTTATTCTCTTTTTCAATAAAGAAGGATGGGTTTGAAATAGTGTATCTTCTCAAATCAGTTTCATTGTACTTGAGTTTCCTTCAGATTTGATCGTTCCATATTTTTTTCTTTCCTCCTTGTCCTATTACTTTTCTGGGTAGAAATGAAGCTTTAATACCATAGTAACCCCAAAGAATAATACACACTTGGTAAAAGATGGTTTTGTATTTGAGCAGGAGTAGTTTTTTTAGATCTGATAAGGAAAAAAGCAAATGTTATAGAGAAGGTTACCCACCCCAATTGGATCTCAAAATAGAAAGATTTTTTGTTTCTTTTAGGGCCCTCTTCATTATTCAACTTTGGCATTCTCAACTGTATTACATGATTAGAAGGCAAATTGTGGTAAAGGTGAAAGAGACCTTCTTTCGGCACCTTTTGGGCCATATCTTCATGATACTGGAAGATGCCCCATTATAGGCCACAAGGATAGTTCTTTTTGGTTGTGGGATTTGTAGGTTCAAATGCATGTGTTTATGGTATCTCCTGATTTTGGATCGGTATACCTTCTCAGGAGCAACACCCTTGGTTTGTCTTCCTTGCCTCACTTGCAGATCTGGTCTATCGTTTATCCACTTCTAGAAATGGTACTTTTGAATTCTTGTAATGTTAATTTTGAATACAATCATACTCTTCGAATAGACTATCCAAGGCTATATGATGATGAATCAGAACTTCTGTGTATGATTTTTGAGAGACATTTGAGATTTCTAGGTCCATGGGAATGAATTTGGTTTTTCCGAGTTCATAAATCTGAATACAATTAGAAAGTTGTTGTGAGAATTTAAGAGTTTAAAGGCAATATGGTGCAATCAAATGTCAACAATCATCTGATCCTGATTTATTGGGGGAGAGTATACAATGATTGGTAACGATTTGATTAAGATTCAGGGAGAGTATACAATGATTGGTAACGATTTGATTAAGATTTAGGTTTTTCATGTATGTACTTGTACATGTAATACTGTACTACCATATGCATACATCGAATTCTCTAGGGGGGTTACCTTTTTGAATTTATGCTAGAAGTGAAAATCAGATTATACAAGGGAAAAAAAGGTTCTGAAAGTTCGTGTAGTTACTGCTTTAATCATTGTTGACCTTGGGGATAAAACATTAAGAACCAAGAAAACTACAATCCTGAAATCTAATAACCCATCACTCTGTTGGGAAATCAATGTGAAATTTTTATGGACTTAGTATATTGATCTGGAGCCAAAGGTTTGAACTTGGTATCTTCTCTGAGCAATCAGGTTTGAAGTGATTCTACTCGTGCCTGTAGTTATATCTCATTCTGAAAATTACAGCCATGGCCTTCTATACCTAACCCGGGTCTACCACATTGTTTAAATGTGGCATAAGTAAACAATGTTGAATCATATGAAGCGTAGACAGATGATATCTCGATATGGTATGAGTTAAATGATATCATGCTCTCTGATGGACTCAATGTTTAAAAACTCCAGTGATATATTCTTCCCTGCTACTGTGCTATGATTTAGATTTTTCATCCATGCTAATAGGACCAAGCCGTCGGTCTTTGTTTTTTCTTTTAGATTATGGATATTTTGACCTGTTCTGAAGACATTGTTTGTTTAGTCCATACTCATCCCTGAAACAATTATAGTGTAAAGTTCAGTTGCTAATCCATTTGTGGCTCAGAACCTCCATGTTTAAGCATGATACTTATTTTAGCTTCTCTGGTTTTGGACATCACATCCAGCTAATATATTGATATCACAACTTATACTGTATTGTGGTTTTGTGTAGGAGGAGTTTGAGGAGTATGCTGAGAAAGCTAAGACCCTCCCTGAGAATACAACAAACGAAAACAAACTCATTCTCTATGGGCTCTACAAACAAGCCACTGTTGGGAACGTGAACACCAGTCAGTACTTTAATAACTATTCCTTTTCCTAGAGTTCCTCATTTGTTTGTAAATTGTGTTATCCTCCTGCTGGATTCACTTCTTCATGTTTCTCGGTTTTTTGGTCTGATTCATAGGCCGTCCGGGGATATTCAACCTGAGGGAGCGAGCAAAGTGGGATGCCTGGAAGGCTGTTGAAGGTAACATTTACCTATTTTCTCCTGTGATATCCCCTAAAATTTGGGCAACCCAAATATGAAAAACGGTTTTTTCAAATTATTCTCCGTGAAAGTACTGTCCTCTTGTATGCTATGTAAAAGTTCTCAAAGTATTCTTCGTATTTTCAGTTGTTACTTGGAACACTTTGAAAAAAATATGGGAGGACATCTTTCTTAAAATGATCCATTTTCAAAACAAATTCTCAGAAACTGTCATCAAACGTGTATTTGTTTTGAAGTTAGAAAGCCTTTCTGTTTTCAACATTTTGGAAACGGTACCCAGTCATTTGAACTTTATAACACTTTTAAGACGAAGTCTTTCCCACGAATTCTTGGGTACAGTTGGACTAAATAAAGAAAATTTCCAACACGTTTTGGCAGGAAAATCCACAGAGGAAGCCATGAACGACTACATCACCAAGGTCAAACAGTTGCTGGAGGAAGCTGCTGCTGCTGCTGCTTGAGGCCTTCAAACGCCTGGTTTTTCCTGGTTCCCTTGTGCTTGTTTGGTTTGTGGGAAAAAACCATGTAGTAGCGATAATAAATTAATAATCTCTCTCTCTCTCCTTCGGTACTGTTAGTCTCTCTTTTCAGACCTCTATGCTTCTGAATCGCTGAAATCCATCTTAATTTGAAATTATCACTAGTCTATCTTTTTATGTTACTTAATAGGGATCCTCCAACTTGTAGTTTAGTCAATTTAAGTTAACGATTAAGTGGGTGTTTAGTAAAACTTAATTCTTTTTACGTGATGGCTTAAGTTCACTATTAATTAAATTATATTTAATTTATTGATTTAAAAATTTATTACTTAATGTTTATTTTAAGTATTAAAGTTGTTTGATAAAATTAATTTAAAATTTATTATAAATTATTAAATTGATATATTTATTTTTATAAATTATAATTAGGATAAAAGAGGTCAAGTAATAATGAAGGTTGTTGAACAGTAAAGGACATCATGGAATGTAATTAAGGTAAATAGGGTAAAAAAGCAAAATGAATACGTGAACATGAGCATAAGTTAATTGTTTTTATTTATTATTTAAAGTTTGTTTTTTGCTTTTAAAGGGGTGTTTGGTATATAGGAATATAGAATGAAAATGAATATTTTGTTTCCATTCCTATTTTTTGGTGAATGAAAATGAATTTGGTGATTTTATTTCTATTGTTAGGATGAACATAGAATTCAAGATTGAAATGATTATTTGTTTTTATTTCAATGTTGGTAATAATAAGAAAGAAAATGAAAAATAAATAAATTAATAATAATAATCTTACACATGATTTAAAATATATATTTATTTATTTATTTTTATTTAAAAAAATAATTTTTATAGTTTTATTTTTTTGTTACTAAATAAATAATAAGAGTAAAAAAATTAGTCTTATTATAGGAGAAAGAGACATTGAGTTTTGATAAATAAAATTCAATGATAAAATAGTAATTTTAAATTATATTGTTTTTTCTTATAGGATGAATATATAAAATTATTATCTATTTGCGATGAATTGAAATCTCATTAATAAGTAGGATTTGATTTATGTGATTCCATTTTTACCTTCATAAAATTTATCTAAACATGAAAAGGAATGAGATGTTTATTCCCACAATCTACACTACTCGATGAAAGCATCAAGAAATAGGATAGTAAGATTTGAGTATAAAGTAGGATGAAAAAAAAATATGAACTTACAAAGAAATCATAGGTCTATAGTAAGAATAATAAGAAGTAAGTTTTGAGACGGGCATATTCTCATTCTCATTCTGACTAGTTTAAAATATTTTAATTATATTAATAATAAATATAATTTATAAATAAGTAAATATTATTTATTTTTATAAAAAATGATTTTTAATTTTATATGTATTAAAAAATCAAATATAAAATAAATATTTTTATTAAATTATATGTATAATTAGGATAAGTGGGAAAAGGTAATACTCGACATAAAAGAAAAAAAAAGTTAAAAACTTGTTCCTAACCCTTTCGTACGTCTCTCATGAACTTGTTGTGTGTCCTATCAAGGGTAAGCTAGACTACAAAAAAATCTATCTTATTATCCTTCCTAGTCTAAATAAATGAAACTTAAGTACAAAACTTGTTGTGTGTCCCATTGTCTTATGTACTAATCGCACTATTTGTATGGGATTCCGTTCTTTTGTACTTTAATATATTATTTTTACCTTTAATATTTAAATTTCACTATTCATTTTTAAGTAGGACCAATCCGAATCCCTATCATTTCCGGTACAAAACAGTAAACACAGTCTATAAGATATAAAATCATAAGATATTTTCTTGTCCACTAGGTGACTTACGATTAGGCCTCGTTAGAAAAAAGTCTTAAGTGAAAAAAGGGAGGAAAAAAAAAAAAACCCTTAAATCCCATTAGGAAAATTTTCCTAAGTGTGTTTTTTTTTCTTTAGGCTTTTAATTTTCTAGTAATTTATGTTTTAAAATGATAAAAAATAAATTAATTAAACTAGGTAAAAACTAAAATCTTGATTTGAAAAGTTCGTTTTAATATATAACTTTAAATCATTTTTCAAAATACAATTTAAAATGAAAATATTAAAATTATTTTTTAAATGATTTCATTTCATATAATAACAATATATATAGGATGAAAATTTCAAAATATATACAAGAAATCTAAAAAAAAATAATCATTGCTCTCTTTCAAAATGTGAAAATTATATTTTAAAAATGCTATTATTAATATTAAATTTTAAGGAAAGTTTTATTAATTACTTTCAATAACGTTACTAAAATGTTATATTAATAATAATAAAATAAAATAGAAAAATAAAAATAAATTTAAATTATAGAAAATATTTATTTTTACTTAAAAGTTAACTTATTCAATTATAAAATATATAAATTAAAAAAAAAAAAGATATAACCAAAAATCTATTAATATGTTTATTGTGTTTTCTTTTTTTTTTCCAAATATTTTTAATAAAAAGAGAAATAAAAAATATTAAAATATTTTTAGAAAAGAAATTAAAAATATGAAATAAATATGACATTTTGGAGAGAGAAAAATGGAGAGTAAAGAAAACGGGAAAGAATATATAAAAATCAAAGAATTAGAAGGATAAGATCCATAAAGATATTCACTTGCCTGATTTCCTTTAAGGGTATTTTTATCTTTTATATTTTATGTCCTTAAATATATAGACTTTAAATCCATTATTTGCTTTAAATCATAAGATTTTTTTTTTTTTTTTTTTTTTATTTTTACTTACGTTCCTACTTAAACGACGAGATTACTTACTATGTAGAAGACTTTTCCCATGGAACAAAATCTAGAGTTCACACCATCAGATGGTGAACTTCTCAAAGATCCATCACAATGTAGAAGACTTGTTAAGTTTCTTATTTATCTTACAATCACAAGGCTAGACATTACTTACTTTGTGCACCTTCTTAGTCAATTTATGCCCCAACCTCACAACCCTCATCTTGATGCAACAATTCGGGTTCTACGATATTTAAAAGGGACACCAAGACAAGACTTATTCTTTCCAACAAAGAATGAACTAAATTGAACTAGATATTGTGATGCTAATTGGGGAGGTTGTCCTACCACAAGAAGATCAATTTATGGATATTGTGTTTTCCTTGAAACATCCCTTGTTCTTCAATTGAAGTAGAATATCGGGCTATGACCCCAATCACTTGAGAGTTTACTAGGCTAAGATATCACTTACAAGATTTACAAATTAATGTTTCAGGTCCTATCAACTTATATTGTGATAACCAAGCCGCACTACATATTGTAGCAAATTCGATCTTTCATGAGCACACAAAGCATATTGAAATAGATTGTCATGTAGTAAGAGAAAAATCCAATCAATACAAATTGCTACTATTTTCTCTCCATCACACACCCAAGTTGCAAATATTTTGACTAAGACACTAGGAAAAATAAATTCTTATTCTTATATGCTTAAGTTAAGCATCTTGAATATCCATGCTCTAACTCGAGGGAGATTATTGAAATTTGGTTAAGTATACATTTATACTTGACAAGATTAGTGAAGAAAATATTTTAGAAGATAATTTGGAAAGTCATTGGTCTTCCTATCAGTTTTCATTTGGTAAAAATAATTTGATTGTAATTTGTTAGTTATAAAGTTTATACTTTTTTTCCTTTCTTTTATCCTGAGTTGTATATATTCGATAGCATGTACACTAAGAACATATCAGAAAATATATTCTCAAAATTCCTTTTTTTTTTTTTTACCATTTTTTCCCTTTCTTCTAGTTTTTCCAAATAGGGAGAGAGAAATAGAGAGAAAAAAAAAAATAGGGGTAAGGGATTGGTAATACAAAAAGTTTTATATTAAAAATAAATACAACTTTTTAATTCAAAAATAATAATTTTTAAATTTAAAAATTATGATAATCATTTTAAAAATGGATATAATTTTTGAGAAAATAAAGGCTATGTTTAATTAAGAAAAACACTTAAAAGGGAGGGTGAATTGGGTTTTTTAAAAACTTTTTCAACACAACAAGTTCAAGCACAATATAATATAAAAATAAATAAAGAGATAGAGTTAGAGAATTCAAACTCAGGTTTTATAATGGTTCAGCACTTCCTTGCCTACGTCAACTCTCCTCAATCTCCTAACCGAGTGAGGGTTCCACTAACTTGAAGTTTCAACCAAGCTTCCAATCTTCTTACACTTGGATTCCGGCTCTAATAGACTCTTACACAATCTCTTCAAGATTCAAACTTCTTGAAGGCTTTAACACTCAGTTTTTACAAGAATGAATCCCTCAACCTAGCTCAAAGATAGCTCAAATACAAAACAAAGCTAGGATGACTCAAAAGGGTGCACTAAAGGATATGCAAGTGATGATTTAATGTACTAAGAAATAAATGAAAGCTTTAGGCCAAGAATAGGTAGGTAGACAATTGATTGCAAGTGTTCTCTATATCATAACTGAAGTGGAGTTCTCAATTTATAGGTTTCTAAGCTCAGAATCCAAAAACAACAAAAAGCAACCTTGACCGGTCGAGTTAGGGGTCAACCTGTTCACTAGCCGTTGCAGTATTTAATGCTTTGGTAGGTTACCATTGCTTCGACCAGAGGTCGACCAGACCTCGACCGGGAAGGGGTGAACCTCAATCGGGAAGAGGAAGCTACTGGATGAGAGAGAGTGTTTTTGGCACTCCTCGACCGGACATGGGCAACCGGTAGATCGGTTCCCTAATCGGTTGAGCCGGTTGGCCAGAGTCTCGACCGGTTCAACCTTTTGGCCCCAAAAACCTATCTTTTTCAATTCCCTTCTTTTCTAACACTTAGGCAAGGTTTTTAGGTGAATTAATATGTCAATTTTAAAACATTTTGCCTAAGGTACATATGATAAAAGTCGGGTTTCAATGAAATCGAAGTTTTAAAGGACAAATCGAATTTTCTAAGATGCATGAAACGGTATGAAAATCCTAAGTGCACACATGCATTCATCTTACATTCGTTTCATATTATCAAAAGTCTTCCAAAAGTCTCAATCTTGTATCCATTTGGTTCTTTGATGAATTTCTGAATTTATACTTGAAATTCTTTACTATTCAAATCAATCAGTCACTTAACTATGGTTTGTTATCATCAAAACCTGATTAAGAAAACCCTTGGGCTAACAATTTTTTATCTAAAAATTATTTATATTTACAATATTAAGTTGATCAAAGAAAATACAAATTTTTTTTACTTATTTTATAAAACTGTTTTTTCAGGAATTCAACCAAACATATTTTTTTTATTTTTAAAAATAAAAACTATTTTTTTAGAATTTAATTCCCAAATATAATCTTGTTTCTAAAAACACCAAAAATTATTCTTAAAATTAATTCTTAAACATCATGATAATTTTTTTAATAAGTCTTTTTCATAACTTTATATGCCTAAAAACATAAAATTGTAAATAATATTTTAAATATTTTAGAATACAAAATTATACATATATTATCATTTTTTATATTCACCAATAAGATGTCATAAATATTACCATACATATATTTTTTTAATAAAATAACTTAACATACATATTATTACTTATTTTATTTTTTTAAGTTTTTAATATTTTTATAAGTTTTTATTAATTTCCATCCTATCAATTTTTTTTCTAAATTATTATATGATATTTTTAATATTTTTTGTAAAATCATCTATAGATTTTTTTTTTTATTATTTATATATATTTTAGGAGTATAACTACCCACTCTCAATGTAGATATTATCTCTTTTTTTTACCTAAAGAGACTCTCATGACTTTTTTTTGTGATATTTCATACTAGATATGGGAAAAAGTTTTTAACACTATATAAATATGAACTTCTTTTAATTTTATAGATGTGTTTTAAAATTGTGAGTCTTTTAGGCCCAGAACGGGTAATATCTACACAATTAGGTATAGATCGTTACAAATTATATCAGAGTTATCCTCGATCCTATGTAGAGGTTTATTTGACCCACGAGAGTGTTAGCTTTTTTTTCCTATAATGTGTGGTCATATATAATTATATTTATATGAATATTATTTAAGGGTATCAATTGATAGGTATGTGAATCAATTGATTGGGCATCCAAGAGTCTTATGTATGGAAGACTCAAATTACAAATGGGGAGTTAGAAAATTTAACTCATATGAATGTGGTGTTACAATTTTTGTAACCCCATCTTTATGAAATTTATTTGTACATTATGTTTATGAGTAATGGAGGAAAATGGAAATGTATAACCTATGCAATTATATGAATGCATTCAAGTTCATAACCCACCATTACCCATTAATTTGTACATAATGGGTGTAAATAATGAGTATAACTCCCATATAGTCTTTGATGGGAAGACTAAGAAATGTACAACTTATTATAAATTGAGGTCCCAAGCCACACTCTCATTCTTATGTCTTTTTCTTTCTTGTTGTTTATTTTTAACAACATATACCACACAAGTAACTCATCCACTATATAAGAGTAGTAAGTTGAAGACCTTGACAATACAATTCACAAGGTGACTCAATCTCACTTCATGGATCAAGGTAAGAATATGATCATTATTTTAGTACTTCCATTTATTATGTTTTATGTATCCAAAATTGTTTTTAAAAATAATTATTTCCGCATAAAGTTTATGAAAGTTTGGTTAACAATTGGTATCAGAGCCAACCAATTTTGGATCATAAGCAATTAGTTATGTGTGTGTTGTTCAACTTATGAAACAAGTGTTGATCAACCCAATGGAGGATCATCACCATGTTTGATTATATGACAAGAGTTTAATAATAAAATGTTGATGAAGTTTTTACCCAACGGTATTAAACTTCTTTACGTTTCAATACTTTTATTTTAATAATTATGTCATATCTATATGATTTATAAATTATTATAATCCAACCCAACGAAGGGATTATAATAATATACTTTTGGATTATGTGATTGTAGTTCGGTCCAACGAAAGAACTATGATATGATCTCTTATGTTTATGATTAATGTGATATCTAACTTAATTTTTGTTGTAGTTAGATTATTGTAAAGTGTGGTGTTAAATATTGTCATGATATAAAATAATTTTCCTTTTGAATTAAATTTTATTTTGCAGCAATGAATCCTACTGCTATTACAGGCTATTTGTCTGGTATTGAACAATTAAGTGGGGCAAATTTTAAAAAATGGAAGGAACAAATTGGAATTGTTCTTGGTTGCATGAATTTGGACCATGCCTTAAGAGAGCCTACACCCACAAAGCCTACTTCTAAAATTACTAATGAACAAAAGGCTTTATATGAAAAGTGGGAGCGCTCTAATCGCATGAGTTTAATGATTATGAAAGGTTCAATCACTCCTACAATTCGTGGAACAATCCCGGATTCAGATAATGCAATGACCTATATTAAATTAGTTGAAGAACAATTCTTAGGAACTTCCAAGTCCTTAGCAAGTACTCTTATGATCAAAATGATAACAATGAAATATGATGGTCATAGTGGTGTACATGAGCACATCATGAAGATGAGTGACATGGCTTCTCAATTGAAAGGAATGGACATGGCAAATTTTGAAGGTTTTCTTGTTCACTTCATAATGACTTCCCTTTCTTCACAATATGGTCCTTTCAAAATTAATTATAATACTCAGAAGGATAAGTGGAAAATGAGTGAACTAATTGTCATGTATGTTCAAGAAGAAGAGAGGCTTAAAGTGGAAAAGCCCGATATGGCTCACCTCACCATTGGTCCAAATAAAAAATCCTTCAAGAAAGGTAAAGTAAGAAAAATAAGCAAGGTAATGATGTATCTCACAATGGGCAAAAGGATGAAAATAAGATATAATGTCATTTTTTCCACAAGAAAGGTCACAAAAGAAAGGTAAAACTCAATGCTTAGTGTCTTATGAATCTTATTTAGTTGATATACCACCAAACTCTTGGTGGATTGACACTGGTGCAAGCATTCACATAATGAATTCATTGCAAGGATACCTTACAAGCAAGAAACTCAGTAAAGGAGAGCGAACCATTACTTTGGGAAATGGAACAGAAGTGGAAATCGAGGCTATTGGCACTCTTCGTTTAATTTTGGATACTGGTTTCATTATGGATTTAGTAGATACAGTTTATGTTCCTGTTTTTACTAGAAACCTAATTTCAGTTCCAAGACTTGATTCTTATGGTTATGAATTAAAGTTTGGAAATAAAGGAGTTTCCTTGTTCTATAATTCTTGTTTGGTTGGCTCTGGCACTTTGCGTGGTAATCTTTATTTAGTGAATTTTGATTGCAAATATTTACAGTCTTTTTTATCTTATCATATGTATGAATTCTCTAAAAAACGAAATCGAGTGAATGAAAATTCATCCATATTGTGGCATAAGCGATTGGGTCACATTTCAAGAGAAATGATGGAATGTCTTATTAAAGATGAAATTTTGACTTCACTTGATTTTTCTAATTTTACTAGTTGTGTTGAATGCATAACGGGAAAATACACTAAGGTTAAGAAAAATGGTGCCTCAAGGGCTACTGAATTGTTAGAATGTATTCATTCTGACATTTGGGGACCTTATTCAATTCCAACTATCAATGGACATAAGTACTTTATTAGTTTTATTGATGACTTTTCAAGGTATTCTTATGTGTATCTTATTCGTGAAAAATCTGAAGCATTAGATGTTTTTGAGATTTATAAAGCTGAGGTTGAAAATCAACTCAATCGGCGAATTAAAAGTGTAAGATCTGATAGAGGTGGTGAATATTATGGTAGGTTCACCGAATCAGGTCAACATCTTAGTGCTTTTGCCTTATTTTTAAGAGAGCATGATATCATTGCAAACTACACAATGCCTGAAACACTAGAGCAAAATGGTGTAGTAGAGCGACGAAATCGTACTCTAATTGACATGGTGAGAAGTATGATGAGTAACTCAACCTTGCCTGAATTTTTGTGGGGTGAAGCATTGAAAACTGCTGTTCACATTCTCAATCGTGTTCCTAGTAAGGTTGTACCCAAAACTCCTTATGAATTATGGGTAGGTAGGAAACCGACTTTGAATTATTTACATGTATGGGGATGTCCAACTGAAGCTAAAATTTTTAACCCATAAATAAAAAAATTGGATTCTAAAACCATAAGTTGTAATTTCATTGGCTATCCTGAAAGATCAAAAGGTTTTAGATTTTATTGCCATGGTCAGGGCCCTAAAATTGTTGAAACTAGACATGCTGTATTTTTGGAAAATGAATATTTTAGTGGAAGAACTGAGCTTAAAAAGCTAACCTCTAATGAAGTATCAACACCAATGATGGGATATGGTGTGACTCAAGAGGTTTCTTGTAATGAAAATGAGAATGTCCCAACTACATAAGTATCTTTACGTAGATCACAAAGAGAGAAAAGACTTGCTATATCAAATGACTATGAAGTTTATCTTAATGAGTGTGATTATAATGTTGGCTTGGAAAGTAATCCTACTTCTTATGATCAAGCCATCAATAGTGAAAATTCAACTCTATGGCTTTATGCTGTGAAAGAAGAGTTGAAATCAATGAAAGATAATGAAGTTTGAGATCTTATAGAATTGCCTAAAGGAATTAAAACTATTGGTTGCAAATGGATTTTTAAAACCAAACATGATTCTAAGGGTAATGTCGAAAGATACAAGGCCGGGTTAGTTGCTAAATGACACACTAAAAAAGAGGGAATCGACTATAAAGAAACATTTTCTCCTTATTATAAATTGAGATCCCAAGCCACACTCTCATTCTTATGTCTTTTTCTTTCTTATTGTTTATTTTTAACAACATACACCACACAAGTGACCCATCCACTATATAAGAGTAGTGAGTTAAAGACCTTGACAATACAATTCATAAGGTGACTCAATCTCACTTCATGGATCAAGGTAAGAATATGATCATTATTTTAACACTTATAAATTATTATGTTTTATGTATCTAAAATTGTTTTCAATAATAATTATTTTTGCATAAAGTTTATGAAAGTTTGGTTAATAGAGAGGTGTTTGATTTCATAATCTCACGAGACATAATGATGATATTATGTTTGTATAGATACCGCTTAAAATGTCTATCGGAAAAGATAAAATATTTTAATCTGTAGGTGCAAATAGAAAATATCTAGATAGTTGGAACTTGGACGAGGGGAGGTAGGAGGGGGAGGATGGTGGGGCCAAAATTTTGTGAAAAGTGAAAACAGCGAGTAGTACACTGCACTCCTAGTAACTTCTTATCATTATGAAAGGCTTGCCTCTTCTATCTTCCTCTTTCCTTTTCTCTCTCTCCATTCCATCTCTCTAAAGCTGCACACAAAAAGTTGTACCTTCTCCTAATCATTTCACCAAGAAAAAGTGAAATACACACATTTTAATATAAAAAATTAATTAAAATAATTAAGATTTTATTTATTTTTAATAAAAGGTATTTAATGATATAGATATGATTATTTTTTTTTTAAATATGCCATTTTTTTGGTTCAACTTTTCAATAATGAAACAATGAGTGGAGCGTGGATTTGCAATTATTTATAAGTCATGAATATATATATATTATATATATTATTTTTTTTTTTATATTTCATTTCTATGAATAATAAATATGTAGTACTTGCATAATTCATGTTTGGATATGTCCAAGAATTGTCACTCCCCTACTATTTCATGTCTTGTCAATTCCTTTTCTTATCTCTCCCCACCTTTTCACATGCTACCCAACCCTCACTTCAATCGGAAATTCAACCTTTTTAATTCAATTTACTAAGTTATGAATCATCTACACATTCTAATACTTTGGGATTATTCTAGAAAATATTTTTAATATTATTAATGATAAAAAATTTTAAATATTAAAAATATTAAAAACTCATTTAATAGTGATTCTAAGAAACGTTTTTAATATTTTTAATACTTAAAATTTTTAATCATTTAAGTATTAAAAATATTATAAATATTTTTTAAAATTACTTTGAGAGTGCGTTTGATAGTGATTTTGAGAAGTGTTTTTAATTTTCCTAATACTTGAAAAAAAATTAAGTATTAAAAATATTAAAAACAATTTTTAAAATAACTGTCAAACACACTCTCAAATTCACTTAAAAGTGTTGCTTAGAATCATTATCAAACAGACTCTAAGACTTAGAGTGTTTTTATTTGAAATGTCTTTCTTTAATAGTGTTTTTAAGATAATTATTTATAATTTTTTAATATTTTAAGTGATTTTTCAAAATTTTAGAATTATTTTCTAAATTTTACTAATACCTAATTTTGTTCTAAAAACACTTTTTAAATTAAAAATATTTTTTACAATCAGTGTCAAATGAACTCTAAAACGGTATTTATTTTGACTTTTTATATTCAGTTAAAACTAACTTGTTGGTATCAACTAGTATATTCAGTTAATACCTAAGAGCGTATTGATTAGTTTTAATTTTTTCAAACTCAAATTAGGTTTAAGTTGGTAAATATATGTTAAAGGTTAATTTTACGTATAGATTTACTAATCAACCTACATTTAATAAATAAAAAAGTATTAATAACATTTATATGATTAGAAATTTAGAATCTTTACGAGTGTTTTGTATTTTTAAGAATAGCCAAACAAGGCCTTTGTCTCACTTTCATTTTTACGAGAAAATTCTACTGCCTTACCAAAAATTTAGCATTTATGAATTTCTATTTTTAAAGAATAGGAAAAACAGAGGCTTCACTCATTTTCTCGGTCACCAAACAGTATCAAAGTAATAAATATTAAATACGTAAGCTGCAGGCATCACATGGTCTCAGGAATCATTCTGAGCTCCACTCAGCAACGGTGATGGAGGAGAAGGTGGAAGAAGAAGCAAGGGCATCAGAGTTAGAATCATCAGTGGGTCTACACCCCCATGGGAAGCTGCTCTCCTCCTACCTCGGCCTCAGCTTCTCCCTCTTCTTGGCCCTCCTCCCATCCTCCTCCTCAATCTCCCAGCTCTCGACCCTCCATCTCAAGCTGCTCCAAGCTGAACAAGAGCTCTGCCGCCTCAAGTCCCACCGGAAGGAGGACTCCAAAGCCAACGCCAGAGTTGTTGAAATCTTCGCCGGCCACCGCGAAGGCTGGCGCAGGGAGGAGAAGCGTATGGTGGACCAGATCCACGCCGCCGCAGAGGAGATCGCCTGCCTGAGGGCCAGGGTGGCGGAGCTGGAGCGGTCCGAGGCCGAGCTGAAGACCAGGGTGGAGGAGCTCACCAGGGAGGTGGGGGAGAGGGAGGAGATGCTCGGGTTTGTGGCGAGGGAGAGGGAGGAGATGCTCGGGTTTGTGGCGAGGGAGAGCCAGTACGCGTGTTTGGATGACGGGAAAGTTAGGCTTCCGCGGCGGAAGCAGCGGAGGAGGAGGAGGAGGTGGGGACGGTGTACGGTCAGCCGGAGTTTGTGGCTTCGGCTTCCAAGTTGTGGTCGGCCGGAGGTGGTCTGTGGCAGGTCTGTTCCTCCTTCCCATTTTTAATGCTCCGTTTGGTTGTTGAGAAAATGAAAGAAAATAAATAAATATTACAAACAACCCAAATGTTAAGGCTTAGCTTAAACCTCTGTCATTATCCTATCGAAAATGGCTTGGAAAAAAACCCAACTCTCCACCCATCTTCTGAGCCTCTGAATCCAATGGATGGGAAAATTGAAGTGAATTAGATGATACAGACTATCCTAGACCCCAGAATTTTCTATTGATGTAGATTAGGAGTTCAATTGAGCATGAAAAATGCAGAAAATAGCCTGAAAAAAGAATCCATGTTTGAATTATTTTCAAATTGAATCCAGATTGATGACATTGGCTATGCTCAATGGAGTTTTGTCAGTTTCATTAGATCAAGCCATTAGAACATAGAACCCTCTCTTCTACCTCAGGTGTTTTGAGCTTTAAGTTCCATAGTTCAGTGAGGAATGAATGGTACTCATGGCTTTTGTCAATGGTCCATTATTATCCCAATTGCAGACTGGTTTGGTTCCACTGTACTTTGTTCGGAGTTTGAGAATTTTTTTCGCGCGCAATGTGGGTTATTCAGACCCGAAAGTTCAAATTAAACTGTTTATCCCTCTCATTTGCAGGGTGCTCAATAAATTTTCTTGGCAGTGGAGTGTGTACAAACCATTCTGTGTTTGTCTCATCTTCTGTCTTTACCTATATTTCGGGATTTTGTCCTTATTAGGCTGTATTTTCATGTGATAAAGCAAACAAGCATTGGGGTATGAGTTACATTTTTTTATTTCACCTGCAGCTCAAGGTTGGGTCGTCATTTTCATCCAGGATTCATCCACCCCCATCAATGGCAGGATGAGATAATATCGGGAATTTGAAGGATTGTGTCGTGTATTGAGAAAGCAACTGATCTACTTTCTTTCCTAGTCTCCATTGTTTGATTCTCCCCTAGTGGTAGTGTCAGTGTGAAAATCACTCAACTTGGTGACTGCTTTTCCAGTTTCCATTATTTTGTTGATTTTGTGATGGCAATCCATTTCATGGACCCAACCATTTTGGATGGAACAGGAACCTATCGGAAAAAGGAATCCGTGCCCTTTTGCCCCGTCTTTTTCTTTTTCCTGTTGTTTTCTTCTTGTTCTGTTTCATCCTTACCTTTTCTTTTCCTCCTCTTTTGGGGTCTGTGAAATATTTGTTGCTCAAGGTGTGCCTATTTTGCAATGTGGCAATAGGCTATTGTGGCGGAAGTTCTGACTAGGGAGAGGGTGGACCCATTGGACATTGGGACTCTGATTGGCACCATCTAATTTATGTGACCACTTTTGAAGACATTGCCATGAAGCAAGAAATGAGATACATCTTACAGGATATATCAAACAGTTAGGGTCACAGTTAGAGTTAGGATTGATTAGCACCGTAGGCATGAAAACTCTTATTTGCTAATAAATGTCAACCATATTCCCCATGCTTGCCCTGTTTTACACGACCAGTCGGGTACTTATTTGACTTCATTTCTATATGGAACTAGAAAACCACCAAATTATTTCCAATGGTGGTTAATCACAAATATTCGTTCTTGCAGGATGTACAGTATGAACCTGTCGAATCATTGTATCATATGAAGCATTTTGTAGCAAGGTAAATGCTATAGTCTGGATGCGTAATTTTTCCCAAAGCCAAACTCTGCAACTAATGATATAGAGCAACCAATTTTTTCTTATTCAGAAGGGAGTCACCTTGGAAGGTAGATGGAGAATCAACAGGAGTGTCCTCTAAACTTAAATTACTAGAGCAGGAACTGCTGAATTTGGAAAGAGTTGGGAAGAGTGATTTATCAAAGGTGCCATCCTTGATGAGGAAACAGGCAAAGAGATACCAAGCTCTTTCCGGGAAGATTGATGATCTATGCCAAAGAATGGTATTATTGCTTTTACACTTTTCTATGCAAAATATATCAATTTGTTTGAGCATGATATGAAAGAATGCGAATCCTTATGTCCTGTCTGTCTATCTCTTCACCTGCAAGCATGGGGTCTATAAGTCCATGGAATTCTTTTGTTTCTTACAGCAAGCAAGCGATCCATGCGACCCCACCCTGAGCTCAGAGTTCCGAACTCAAAGACAAACAGAGTTTCTGTTGGAGGCATTTCGACTCCAGCAGCGGGCATCAGAAACCAGTCAAAAGTTCATGGCATTACAAACAGAGACGGGGAAGAGTCGCATGGGAGGAGGAGGAGGAGAGGAGCTGGGCCTGAGCACAAAGCGGTCACTGGACTCCATCAGAAACAACCTGAAAGAAATCCAGAGAAACTTGGAGATATGGTTGGCGAGAATCATCGGAGATCTGGAAGGCATTCTGGCCAGAGATGGCGCCTCACGTGTAAGGGAATACTACATCTCTAGATACCCTTTTGTTCAATAGCTATTCTCAACCTGAAAATATTGCCTCTTTTGGTAGATTACTCATCCCAGCTATTGAAGTAGCGGTTAGATGTCCTAACAAAATGAAATTTGTTACATTTCCTTGATCAATCGTTGCGGTGGTTGTAATCCTTGCATGGTCCCAATGTGATCAAAACAAAGTGATTACAGATAGAAATCGGGGTTTAGTTGAGGTATACAACGTGTTTAGGGATGAGGGTATGTTTAGAATGCTAGAATAGGGAATAAGAATGAAAAGGCATTGCATTTCTCGTTTATTATCACGTTTGAATCATATTAGAAATGGAAACGAAGGATAAAAAAAGGATCATTTTCATGAAAATTAAAACCAGTTCTTATGAGGATTTTGATCCCCTTTTTGAACATGTTATTGTGATTTACTTTCATTTCCAATCAGATTCTAGTATACTAAACATGTATCGTGAATGTAACGAGTGCAAGGGTGGTAATGGGACGGGTATTTTCGGATATGTCTTGTCATACCTCTAATAGGACAAATGTGGGGGAGGGCTAATCAAATATTAGAGGTAAGGCTAAATCTGAGTCTGGTGGATTTGACTTGGTTTTATATTGCCCTATCTTACTTTATTTTTTAACACAATTTAATTTTCATTTAATTTATGGGAAATGGGGTTATATATTCGCATTATAGATGTGGATTGAGAAGTGGGCTTTTCTTTGAGCTCGGTCCTAGGTAAAGATGAAAAAATGGTACAATTCGGACGGATTGGATTGGGTTAATGGTCACTCCAAACTCAAACCTAAGGTTAACAGAAGCTAATCGATTCAAACGTATTTTTCTAAATTTGAATTAAAATTGAGTTAGGTGGTATTTGTTTTTTTGACTTTTTGCTGAAAGCAATTTAGTTTTAGAATTTAGGTTGTTTGTTTTTCTACTTTTTCATGACTTATTATAAACTTTTTATTAAATAGAAAAAGTCAAAATATGTAGCTTTTTCTAAATAGAAAAAATAATATATTGGTTTTTTTTACTTTTTAATACTTAACAGAAATAAAATACTACAAAAACAAACAACCTAATATTTAACACTATTAAGCATTAAGGTTCTATTTAAAATCAAGTAAAAAACAAATCTCATCTTAGTCAGAATTAGTAAATGTGTTTGGCTGATATTATATAAACTTCACATCCATTTATAAATATATTTAATAAAATTTTCTCAGGCTTGTTTCTTTTGTACAAAGAATAATTTGTAAAAGTTTTTAAAATAATTTTTTATTATATTTGACATTTTTTTTTTTTTGTCATACATCTTACACTAATCAAGCACTTGACCTAAATCTTGCTTTGAATAAATCTCCGAAATTCTTTTAGGCCTCAGTGAAATATCCATTTTAGTGTTTGGAAACTAAGAAAGTGAAAACATCGATTTCATTTTCATTTTTGTGTTTAATCAAATATGGAATAATTTTCCAAATGATATCTTTCAAAATAATATGTAAACTAAAATTTTCACTTATATAAACGATTATCTATATAATTATTAATTTCTACTCAATAAATATGTGAGGCTTATTCCATATGAATAATATATGTGAGGCTTATAAAAACCTTTTTTTTTTTATTTATAAGAAATCGAAGAAGTGTTAAAAGAGAATAAAATTCTTTCAATTAATTTCGGATTTTTAAAATATTAATTAAAAATTGTTTGTACTAAAGGAGTGTTGTAAAATTTAATACTTATTACTTAATAATTTAATTTGATTTTAAGTTAAATTATATTTAAGTTGTTGACTTAAAACTTATTACTTAATTTTTAATTTAAACATTAAAATTGTTTGATAAAATTAATTTAAAATTTATTCTAATCATTAAATTGACATATTTATTCTCATAAATTATAATTAGGGTAAATAAGATCAAATAACAATAGAGGTTATAGAGTAACAAAAGAGAACCTAAAGTAACTAGGATAAAAATGGTAAAAGGTAAAATGAAATTGCGGATTTAAGAATAAGTTCATTGTTTTTACTTATTACATAAAACTGTTTTTTTACTTTAAGTCATACAATTAAATTATTTTATCAAACATATTTACTTTATTTAATTACTTCAATTAAGTTATTAAATTGATTTACCAAACACTCATTAAATCTACCAACTTGTACCAATATGCCCATAGTGAATATATTTATCTATTATAAATGTTAATGAAAATGTGAAGGTGTCTTGTACATTTGGTAAAACTATTATATATATATATATATATATATATTAATTGTATAAGTCCGACTCTAGTGAATATATTTAACGTTTTTATAAACGTTAATGAAAATGTGAAGATATCCTATACATTTAGTAAAACTATTATATATATATATATATATATATATAATATATAAAAAAATATATATATATATATATATATTATATGGCTTTTGTACACGTATGTAAATAAATATTTCAGTAATTTGGTATGAAGAAAATAAATAAAATGAAAAAAAAAACATGTATATAAATTCATGATTTACAATTTTGTACATGTGTTTATGCAATTGTTATTTAATTAAATTTCAAAAAAATAAATTACCAAATTTCAAAATAAAAATAAAAATAATAATCAAACATTAAATTAATGGAAAATAAATTAAGTTAAAGATGTATTATACAGTAGTAATTTAATTAAATTTAAAAAAAAATAACATAAAAAATTTTAATAATCAAAGTAAAATTTATCTAAAAATAAATTTTAATATATCAAATAATTGTAGAACAAATGTCATCTATCATCCAATTGCATAAACTTTTAAGCCCAAATATGCATGGACCTTAGACCTTAAACCCATTTGCTAGAAATGAATATGCCCTTTTTTAAAAGCCATAGGGTATGTTTAACTTTGGATGATAAATTGTTCATATATCACAATTTTGAAACTTCATCTTCCCTTTCAACTTAATTATCCAAAGTATATAACCTTTAGGGTCATTATCACAATCATCTACCCATTTATTCTAATCAATGTTTTTAGAATCGAATACTTGAAAACCCAAAAAGTTATCGGTTCACAATTCAATGGATTCATGATTAAATCACGATCAAACAATAATATCATAAATATATAATTTATATATTATTAAAATTAAAAATAAATTTTGATATATATATATATATATTAAAAATAATAATATTTATTTTTTGTCTTTAATATCATCAAACTTAAATCATCAATAAATATAAATATATTAATATTTTAAATTTTATAAATAAAATATGTATAATATTTAAATGTGAAGAAATGTATTTAAAAAGAAGCAATTTTTTTATTTATAATTTATTTTACCTATATTACATTACTTTACTTACATTTTTTACATATTAATTATTATTAAAAAAAATTTAAATAATTATTTTATTGCCTTTTTGGTTTGCAATTTAAAAATATCAATTATTAACAACAAACTGGCTCAAATCATCTGGCTGTGAGTTGCCAATTGCATTATAGCTTATGGATTTTACCTCATCCCACATGGGAAGCTGTGGAAGATTTTATGGATTTTATATCTCATCCCACATCGGAAGCGGAGGAGGATGAGCACTCGTTTAAATTCTCCATTGGCTTTTTGCAGTCCTTGGCCCCCTGGCCTTATGTGGTCGGCTAAAGTGGGTTGGACTCCTATAAAAGCCAAACCGGTCGGTTTAATGTTCAAACTGTCAGTCAGTCTGGTTCAGGCCCGGCTCAATCTATCAGCATTAGCTAACAAAAAAATATACATCAACCATCCTCATTCAAATTCAAATTGATTCAAATACAGGCCCCCTTTGTAGCAAATCGTGGAGCTGTCGTTATAATTCCAACAGCTGCACAATCAAAACTTGGACTGTGATTAATTTTACTCAACCCTTCTAAATGAATCAAAGAAAAAGGAGAATAAGATTTTGAACCTAATGGGGCAGGGTTGAGGCTCAGCTCAATGTTAATTTGGTACAGGAAGACACACCTGATCTCAACTGGACGGCACCAGAGCTTCCTTTTATTTTTGTTCTTGGTAGAAATTAGAGTGGACGATTCAAGCAGGAACATATGACTCTAGCATCAACTGTGCTGGGGAAGGAGATTTGATTTCAGCAATCAAGTATGTAAATTTCCACTGCTTGTCCACCTTGTCTTTAAACATTTCTGTGTAAACTTTCCCGGCTCCATGAGGGCCACGAATATAAAAGTTAACCTACATTTAATCACTTCAATGTTAACACATAGGAATTTCGAGATAATGGGATTTAGGGGTAGAAGATGATATGTTTGTCTCTTAATTCTACGAAATTTCCCCAAGTTTTAGCAAGCATAACTATAAATTTGACATTCGAGAATCATCCAATGCTTTGCCCTTGAGGCCTGACTCAAGTAGTAAAGGATTGGGGAGGAATTGTGGGACATTCCAGCAGGTTCAAGTCAACCAAAAAAAGAGGGGAAGGTGGGGAGGAGGGGGAACCAGTTTTTAGAACACTTCATAAAAATGGTTGCTTTCAAAAATAAAATTTTATTTTGGAACTCAATTCTAATAAGATGGAGGAGAAGAAAAAGATGATGATGGAGGGTGGGTTTAGGAATGGGGTTAAGAGTAATGCTAAACTGGTTTCTTTGTTTCCTTGGTTCTCAGGGCAGTGTACAAAAAAACAAATGAAAACATCTGAAATATGTTCTCAAAAAACTGTTTTTGGTACAAAATTTGTCACGAGTTTCAGTTTGGAAAACTGTTTCTTATTCTAAATAACAAAAAACGGCTTTAAAAAATAGTTATCAAACAGGCCCTAGCTTCTCCATCCATTAATGAGAACCATTACTCATTATTCCATTGGTATCATTATCAAGCCTGTCACCCTCCCTCAACGGATCAAATATCTAAGAATCTAATTGCAATTGGGTTTGAGGAATGTAATTGTCAATGATTTAAAGGTGGATATGGCCCTAGATAAAGCAGAATGGTGAAAAATAATTCATTTAGCTAATCTCAGATTCCCGAGTATTGAGAATTTGAGATTAAGGCTAGGTTTAGTAATTTGAAGAAACAGTCACTTTATGAGTCATAAAAAAGCATAAGATAATTTTGTCACATTACTAGTAGGAGCTAACGGTGTTACCTCTACATGTTCAACACCATCTTCATCAGTCCAAATCCTATTGGCAATCCGTTGGCGAGCAGCACGATTCCTACTTTCCTGGCCATAACCAGTAATAGGGGATCCAATTCTGACCCGAACCTGATAAAGAAAAATCAAAATCATATCAACCACAAAATTGCAACAGATATTCTGAACGAAAGTTATGGGGCATAATTCGTTATCTGATACTCAAATATCCCACAATTGTGGTTTTGAATGGCATGGAAATGCAAGTAATGGATACATTACTAAGGAGCAATTAAGGATACTGCACTTTTTCCCATCACTTGCACATCACATTGTCCAACTTGAGCATTGAAATGCATGGATGGGTTTAAATCTTTAGGCTGGCTTCAAGACAAGGCTCCAAGGATATGCCAAGTTCGATCTAATACTCAAACCTCAAGGTGTTATACATATCATGTTATATACTAATCAACTACTGTAGGGTGTTCCAGGAATTCAAAAAGATTTTTTTGTATGCCAAGTAAATGATCAAACATTAGAAAAATCAGGATCATCCTAACTAAAAAATGTCTAAGTTATACCAGAAAATTAATGATTTCCATTCCTTAATTGTTTTCAACTGATCAATACAAAGTGGAATTCACTTCACCCACATGGTATGTCCAATAAGAATTCTTCTGTCCATTGAAAGAAAAAAAAAAGAACAAGAAGATATAAGGTTTCACAACTTTTTAGAATGTTTTATAATTTTCAAGATGAGGATTCCCTTTTTCTTTTTCTTTTTTTCCTTTTTTCTTTAAATTAAGGATGATTGCCATATGAATATTAGCAATTTATCACAAATCAGCACATCATTTATGTTTTTCACGAGACTTAAATTCCATGCTTTGAGGCTTATGCCTAGCGCAATGGCAATCCTAGAGTCACTTTTGCCTACTAAAAAAGTCCTTGCAACCACAACAAATTATTTGCACTATTGGGTACACATCTCTTTCCCAATCTAAGAAGTAATAGCTCCAAGACAAAGAAACACAGGTTTGCACAAACCTGACCGTCTTCTTGAACCCTTTTGAGAGCCTTCCCAAAAATTTTGTACCTGTAACAGACCATAGTTTTAAATCTGGGATATATTAAAAAATAAATAAGTGGAATTCTTCAAATCCCTAAGGCCATGTTTGATTGGCTGAATATAACATGGATACGATAAGAGAAGGTATAACATATCTTATCCCATGTTTGGCTGGAAATGAAATAGGATAAATCATCCCTTCACTTATCCTATGTTTAACCAAACATGGGATATAATAAGTGGTGAGATATATCATTCACCATTTTTTATATCCCTTCTACATAGGATATGTTTATCCTAAATTAAGATATAGGATATACATATCACGTATATCATAAATTTATTTATTTTATCAATTTTTCATTTTTTATATTACTTATTTTCCAAAATAAAAAAATTTGACCAGAAAATTTGTGATTAAAATAAAGAACTAAAAAAATGTTTGTAAAATATATTTCAAAATAATACAAGTATATGTATCTTTTGATATTATATATATAATTACTTTTATATATTAAATAACATAATATAAAAAAATTATTTATAAATTTTAAATATTTTAATCACAAATATTATTAAATGTAAGAGAAATTTCATATTTTTAATAGGAAATATTGGAATGCAATATAGTTCTTATTTTAAGCAAATATCAAAATTGAAAAATAATATATAGTCCATTTCTTTTGTAAAAAAAAATCATTTTACAAACTAAATATAAGCATAATATAATATATTTCATTGCATACACCACCTTAGATTTCATGTTCATTGGATATAACATTTAAGGATATCATATCCCATTGGAAATGATATTATAGGATATACATTTCCTATCCACTAGGATATGATATCTTAGGATGTACATATCATATTCTATCATATCCCGCCAAAACTAAACATACCCTAAGTTACAATTCAAATTTTTTTTTTATAGGTAAATTTTTGTCCCCATTGGGACTTGAACCTAAAACCTCCCACAAAAATCCTCCCCACTCCTTAACCACTTGAGTCAGGCCTCAAGGGCAATTAGAAAACATAATTTTAACTAAAGAATCTAAATGCTTACTCTTTCGGTTCAAATATAAGCTCCTTGAAAACAGCATATCCTGCAGCAGCTGCAATACCAAGGCCTACAAGAATAATAACGCTGTAAGAAGCTCCCTCTGCAAACGTCACAGGCTTTTCTGGGATGTTGTATGTAGGCGCATCAAAAGGGTCCTCAACAGTAGATATGTCTTTTCTGGTCTGCAAAGGAATGATGAAAACCAATTTGTGATCATGACTAGACTAGGCAGGATAAACAATCTGATTGCTTATTTAATATTAATCCAACATAATTTAGTAATTTTAATTACATTAGCTGTTGAAATCAAAGTTACAAGGAAGTAGGGTTTTATGATTAAATTGTACTTCATACCACCTCTAAAGCAATCAAAAGCTATTACAGAATTGAGAAACATATGATGATGTAATCTGTAAAATACTAGAGTGATCCTGTCAAGGTGTCTGGTACCAACATTTTGTTGTAGGCAAATGAGTCATCTTAATAACCAGCTAACAAAATGGGGGGCATGACCCAAGTGATAGGAAGTATGCATGAACCACAAATGAACCAACAACATGAAAAGAAAGGGGAACAAAAAAAAAAAAAAAAGACCACTAGATGGACCCTAGCCCCTCCCATCCCATCAAAAAATCCAAAGGTTCCACCTTTGCCATACAAATAAAGCACAAAAGGGCATACTCCAAACCTTCTCCATGTCGTTGCCAAAAAACTCTCATGCCAACTAACCAATGTGCTCTTAAGAAAAGCAATACAAAACCCAAGATCCTCCAAACAGGGAAATATCAAAGACCAAAAACTGTGACATCTACAATGAGGGGAGAATCTGATTAGTTGATTCCTCCTTTTGTTCGCATAGGACAATGCGAACAACATCAATTCACCATAATCCATCCCCTTCACAAAAGATGGTAATCACTGGAATCTTCTCCCACACTGTTCCCCAAACAAAGAAACTAACATTTGAAGGAGCACAAATCCCCCAAACGTCCACTGCTCTTGTTGGGTGGTTGGTGGATTTGTTTTTCTTGAGTGAAACAATTACCAGCCTATTTTCTGACCGGCACAGACCAATAAACTAAAAAAATAACGCCACCTCCTCTAATTCCTAATTGTGGAATCTCTTTAGGAAATTAGGGATCCAATGGTCCTTTCGTCTGGCTAGAAATCAAACATCCAAGAATTTTCATTAGCTGCAATGCTGAACAAGTCTCAGAAACAATCTTCCATAGACTCTCTTATTTCCCCTCTCCCCACCCATGGCAGCCAGCTCGCCACTGCCACAAATCATAACAAATCTTGGATTTGGAATGATCCCCCAGAGAACAGATTTGGAATGGAACATCCCAATGTTTTCTGAGAGCTTTGCAAATGCTGGATGCATATGGATCCATCCCATTTCCTAGAGCACCATCCACTCTCCTCCCCAAACTCACCCACTATAGCTTTCCTCCAATACTTTCCTACACCACTCCAGATCTCCACATCTGCTTTACAAGTAACACCTTATCAAGCACCAATAGACTTCTAATACCAAACATCTATTGGTTCTACCAAATCACTTGGCCTTATGCCTTCAGATTCTATAGTTGCATCTGGACAGAACCAACCATGTCACATTATTCAGGGACAAAAATGAATAAGTTTTTCTTGCTTCATTTGTCCACACTTAGATTTTCCTTGAAAAAGAAAATGGATAATAAAACATGATCAAATTGTGGAGTACCTGACAGGAATCAGGAATTTATAGTATTAGTTATGACTATAGAGGTCCCAAAGTGTGACTAATAGAGACCAGAGCTGATGTTTAGAATAAGGTTTGGTTCTGGGTGTTTGTGCAACTGAACCAGAGGTGACCTGTTCGATGCCTCTGCCAGAATTCCTCATTATCAAGGACATGTGGCTATCAAGAATTCACAAATAATCCAAACTATGCTTTGTAAGCGAATTCTATGGGATACATCCTGGGAAATCAGGTACCTTTTCAAGTGCACAAAGTGAGATGGTAATTTTTTCTAATCATTTTTTGAATCAGAATTTTTTCTAATCCCATTTTAATCTTTCAGGTATCCAAGTTTTTAGTTTTTGGCATTGGTATAATTTTACGAGCACTGTTAAACAACAGTAAAAATCATAATATAATGATGACAACAATAATGGTGCTGTGAATCGGTCATGGTTCAGCAACAAAAGAAAACTGTGTGCTTAAGTTGAGCTTCCCACAAAAAAAATTAAAAAAAACAAAAAAAAAAAACTAGATAAACAAAATTAAATGATTTTCAGTGAGTTAAATTCAAAAATCAAACCTCAGATTGTTTTTCTTCTGGTGACTTTGAAGCCGTTGATGCACAGGATCTAGCAAAGCATGGAACCACAGTACTTTTTCCATGGGTTTCAATGGGTCGGTATGGTGAGCAGAAGCCAACTATCCGTTCCCTTGTCTGCCACCTTGCAGACAGAACAGAGGTTCCTGCAAACATTAGTATCCATTAAAAAATTGCAATAGAAATGAACTAGATAAAAGAACATTTAAATCCTCCTTCCCTCCTGCATTCATTCTAGCATAAACATTTGGCAACCAGACATGCATCTGAGTGACTCACATCAACAGTTGCTCAGATGCTGATTCAAAAAAAAAACTGCTAACATATTGTTCCAAAGACCAATATTTCAAAGTTTTACCAGGATTTTATGAGCTTTGTAATTTATAAAAGCATTAAGATATTTTTTAAATAATAATGAAATGATAAAATTCAAACTCAAGGTATACAAAACTACATCTAGGATCCAAAGGCAAAAACAACTAGTTGACAAAAAGAACTGAAATAGACAGCACCCTGAATACACATGAAAATGAGGGATCAAGATCAAAGAAAATAATCTCAAAAGCAAGGATTGCCAGTTCTTCCACTAAAATCCTTCCAAATGCAACAAACCATGGATACAGCAGCTCTTTATTTAGATGCTTCAACCATCCCTTGCATTAAATCGCCATCTATGGAAGAGATCAAACACCAAAGCCGGTGTAACTCAAGATCCTCCATAGTCAAAAAACAAACGCTGCATCTTATAGCTAAAATAATGATAAGTGAGAAGGAGATCACTCAACAGTTTAGGATAAAATTTCATCAATTGTTGAATCTGCCAACAAATGATCAGTAAGCCAATCAATTAGATAGTCATTGAGATTACATTCCTAATCAAGCTGTGTGAAGTTGGTGACTTGGTTAGTTTGACAACAAACTCAAACTAAGCAAGACGCCAGAGGTAAAAACATCAAAAGGTGAAAAATATCAAAATCCTCCCCTGAGTAGACAGACTATTATCATTCCAAATCCTAGAGGTTTTTAAGAATCTTTTTCACCCCCTTTGAGGTTATGATGTAACCTCATTCACCTTCCTATATGAAATAGGCCACTTTCAAAATTGATTCAAATGCTGTGATCATGAAATTGGGAGCATTGAACTTGCCTCTTTTTTTCAATAAGGACAAAAGACATTGAATAATAAGTGATAACCCATTAGCGTCTACCTGAACAGTATAATTTTCTTCTTAAAGCTGGACCTATTTCCTAATTTGGGTACTAATTACAGTACCAATAGGTTGACTACTATTCACAATGGTACAAGTTCTTGATAGTGGAAGGCCAACCTAACTCCAAAGTTACATAATGCTTACATCACAGCCACCTTCTAACACTCTTAACCTACTTTCACGCTCTAGGTTACCTTCACATGTCAAAGTCCATTTTACTAATGAGCAAGGGATGTTACACTTCCAACAGTCTTGATGTAACAGAAAGAATGTACTGGCATAGGGAAGTCGATCTCAAGAGCCACAAATATTGCTGGCCTGCAACAATCTTCTGACCAAAGTGTAAGCTTGTTTAGATTAACCCAACCCAGAAATATTTCAGAGGTTATTTAAAATAATAGAAAATTGGTCAACAAGTGGATTTTTCTGTTTATCCAGTTGCATTGCTAACTTTTAGTTTCAGACTTGGATCACATAGTAACTTATTTTCCAAGATCATCCCCAAGATAGTTTTGATATGCATATTGTAGTGAGTTTCTAACTCCAAGATTGGCATGAGTCTGTATAATCATTTTTATTGGAATGATTTTTTTTTTGATAGGCAAACAAGAATATATAAAAGATGTCAATCAAAGAGCAGGGGATGCCACACACCTCAAGTACATGGGGGATACAAGGATGTAAAACAACAAACAAAACTACCTCAAACATTCACACAAAACACTCTTCCACAAACAAACGCTCAACCAATCAATATGAGTTCATCCACTGTTGATTCCAGAGTCTTTTTTAGTATTAAATCACTCAAAATATGATGCAGCACACAATCATCATTAGTTTCTATTTTTAGCTTCCTACATCATTAGTTTCTATTTCCATTAGTTTCTTTTTTAGTTTCCTACATCATCAGTTTCTATTTTAGATTAGTTTCTATTTCCTACACCATTAGTTTCTATTTTAGGTTAGTTTCTATTTTCTACATTATTAGTTTCTATTGTAAGTTCATCATTAGCTTCTTATTTCTTTCCTAGTTTTCCTAGTTTCCAATTACCTTGGTTTCCTATTTCTAGTTTCCTATTTCAGTTATTTCCTTTATTTTTGCATTACAAACATTATTTAAAGGCTCGTTGTAATTATTAGAGAGGAGTTCAATACATTTTTTCAGAATTATTCTCTAATTTTCAGATCCTATTGTGATCTTTGTGTTGGTTCTTGAGCGTTTTTCTGTTTCGTTTTGAAACAAACCTTCCGCTGTATCAAAATATGAAGTGGCAATCACTACTAGATCCTAGGTGCACTTTTCACTCCATATTGTTTCCCACTAAACAAAGCTTTTCATTTTCATCTGCTTCTAATTTTATAACATAGCTTGTTTGGGGGTCCTGTATTGGTACAAGAAGGGAAAAAAAAAAGAGGGGGGAAAAAAAGGGCAAAAAAGGGAGGCCGGCCCTAATAGCACCAATTGCTCAACAAAACCCTCAATGAAGAAACCCTAAAATATAAAGGTTTTTCATGTGCCATACAGATCATAGACAGATTCCTCTCATATCCAGCTATGCATACAATGTCAACCAAAACATTACCTGAGTATGCTACAAAATGATTAAATTTCAGATATTGTAATATCAGATATGGGCAATACCAATCAAGCTCTTAGAAGTATCACATCATGTCCATGTCTAACAATAACAAGAATGAATAACAAGAATGAATAGCCAAATTACACAGTAGTGAAAATGTAATATAATTTTACCAGTTCCAATCCTTTGCACAGAACCACAGTTTATGGATACTAAGGATCCCTCAAAATAAATCTTCAGCTGGAAAGCCTTTTTCCCAATTATTTGAAGTTGGCTTAAAGTTCACCAAATATAAATTCTTAAAAAAAAAAAAAAAAAAAGAGAGAGAAAAAAAGTTCACATTAAAATTGCCAATAAGAGCGGGTTTAACCATTCAGGCCAAGATCTTGATAATGCATGAGGGTTTGAAAGAACCTTCTTCTCCAAAAAAAACAGACATTTCAAGGTTGGATAAGAAGCTCTGGTGGTCATTGACTGGTTCAAGAGAAGGATATGGCTACTGACTGGGAAAATCAGGGACCTTCTGTTTCTTCTCATGTGGAGGTTCAGTGGGTAAGGAAGGAAGGCAACCAAGAACCAGACTTCCTGGCTAAAGCATGAACCAACACTTCAAGGTACCAACACTTCAAGGTCCTAATTGGATTGAATCTTGGAAGTCAAAAGCATTTTTTGAAGTCTGATAAGAACTTATACTGTGTCTGGATAATTTTACTAGAACTAGTTTCTGTTTCCAAAAGAGTTTAATGCTACAGCAAGGACAATGTTCCTTATCCTCTTAAAAATATCTATTTCATAGTTTCTTCTGACTGGAGTATTTCATTTGAAATGCTTTTATCCCTCAAAAAAGTAAACTTTGAAGTAAGATAGAACATAAGCAGATCTCACCTTTCTTAATATGCTTAGATGGGCAAAGCCCTTCAAAAGAGCCAAAACTTATGCCCAATAACAAAATTCTACAAAGTTTTTAAGAACAACTTCCTAATCATGGGACTTTTCAATACTTTCAAAGGGCACTAATTGTTCACAGTACCAAATAATTTTAAACTTAATAAACCTACTCAGAAATATGATTTAGATTTTAAGAAAAGTTGCCTTCAAGCCAAAGATTCCTGGCCTATGTGTGTCTCAAAATCTGCCTCTTTTTCTCTGCACAACATGTTGTCAAATCAATATATGAGATACACCCCATTGCACTCAGAAGTCCAGAAATTCCACAAAATTATTTGGGGATTCTCTCAAATTTGGTCAATATCTGTAGCTCGGCCTCCAATTTTCTGATCATATTTTCCAATTTTCTTCATTTCCAAATTTCCCTGATTCTATAATTCCTGAATCCCAAATTCCTCCATCAATAAAAAATACATTTTTCACAGGTAACCATAGGACAAATCATTGACTGCATCAGTAATCATGTGCCAGAGTTGCATAAATTTTTTGAAACATCATTTTCCTAATTGACTAAAAGAGGATGTGTATGAATAGATGGTAGGCCATCTCTCAAAGCTATGAAAGATGAAACAATGGAATAGTGGGTCCCCACCCTTCAATATGAACCACATGACCACTTCAATGAGAATATATTGCATCCTGGTCATCATAAGACAAAATGTCCAATAAACCAAAAATACAATAACAAAAAAGGCCCATAATATGTAGTCTCAAGAGAGCACAACAAACTATTTTCCCATGCATACTAACAAGAGTTAGCTGAGAAATACTTAATTAGTATAGTGAATTTATATAAGAAATTAACTAACCGTCAACTCCACGTACATCCTGCAGGCGAAAAAAATAAAAAATAAAAAATAAAAAATCAATCTTCTGCCATGGGCTTAGTTCAAATAGAAGTGAATAAGAACTGATCCATTGACCTTAATAATACAGTTGGCATTAACAGCAGATTGTCTCAGATTTCTTGACTTAATTAATACCTGCAGCTGCATCACCACATAAAATATCTTCATTTTCAAATACAGACATGTCATATTGAGAATCAATGCTCTTGGAAAATGTTGTATCACAACTCACAACAAGTTTTAAGCATCATAAAACTAAGAACTTCTTACTTAAACAACTATGTAGCATTATGAAAAACCATGAGCTGAAAGGAAACAAGACAAGAATTTGTCTATTTGGTTCTGTTCTTTGAGAACAGAATATGGTTCAAAAACTGTTTGGATATGCCTTTCAGGAAAACTGTTATTGGAAATGTTAAAAAATGGAGTGGTCCCATTGAATACTAAAAACTCATTCTATGTTCTTGTTTTTGGAAACTTATTCTTGAAATCTATATTCATACAGAGGATCCAAACAGGCTCTATTTCTCAGCTGTATCCATCATAATCTTTGCATAAAGTTAGGTTGTTATATTACCAATGTGACTGTCTCAAGATGATTGAATGAATATGCATGTCCCTTTCTGGCATTTGGTAGCGTCTTAAGGGTGGATGTGCACCCCATAGCAGAAATCAACCCAACCCTACACCCTCTATACAGGATGAAATTTTCTGGAGTGGTTTGGAACTTCCCTAGTGAGGCCCAACATGGTAAGTGAAGATATAGTATTAGAGTGGAGGGAATCTAATGAAAGGAGGTTCATGGTGACATCATTTTTCAAGGGGATTAGCTGGACAGAGAGAGGAATAAGTTTTTCAATGTCCCTGTCCCGATTTTTATGTGAAAGCAACCCAAAGAGGATCTGAACCATGATTATTGATAGTCACAGGAATTCTTCTTCCTAACTGGTGCTTCATATGCAAAACAAACATGCATCCATCAACCACCTCCTCCAGCATTACCCAGCAGCCCAAGTCCAAAAGTCCATGCTTTGATGCTCCTAAGAGGAGTATGGGTCTTCTAGGAGAAGATGCCAGGGATTTATTAAAGTGGCTAGCACAGTTCCTCACGTGAAGCAGAGAAAGGAAGGAGGATAGCCCCTCTTGGATCTGTATTGGAAGGAGTAATATAGAAGAAACTTCGAAGAATGAAATAGAAAGAAAGGTTTTAAGCTCCCTTCTTTTGTGGGTTAAACCTGCTGGACTCACCAATTAGAACACTAATTGGATTGATTTTTTTTCCTGGTTGACAGGTTATTCTAAAACCCAACCCAACCTGAACTCACTTGGATGTCCAACTGCCACATGTCTTGACTTGTATTATCCCATCTAGTCGAGGGATATGTAACCGAATAAGTTATAAAAATAATTATCAAATTCAGGACATTAATTGTAATTGTGATCCAAAAAAACAGAACTGAACATCATATACCCATCTTATTCCAAGTGATACCATTTACAATATATATTTTTGACTAACAGCTCCTTAAGAAAGTTTACTAAAATCCCAACTCGGTATCAATTCTTTCCCACTGATGTTCAAGCAGTAATTGGATTAACATCTCTGTTTACCTGAGATTGGCCAATTCTGATCTGAAATATCATGTGCAGAGCCTATTCAGAGCCTGTTTACCATTTTTCAGTCCATTGCTCTTTCACGACTGCTATTTGGAACTTGAAGTCTTTATCTCATTTGAAATGGTCTGATTTGGTGTCAATGGGGCTCAGTCATTTATTACTAAATGGTTGATGATGCATAAGGATTTCTAAAACAAGAAGAGTTTGAGTTAAATCTCTTAAAATCCAAACCAGACCCTTGCTTAAAATAGCACCACTTCTATTATTTTTTCTTTTCTTTTTTTGATAGGTAATAAAAGGGCTTGCGTTAGAAACGCTTAAAAACGGTGAAAACAACACAAACAAAATATACAAACAATGTCCAAAAAAGCTAAGCAGTAAGGAGACAAAAAAAGGTCTTTCCCCTACTTGACAAACAATCAATCTATAAAATCAATCATAGACAAAATGTGATTCTTTATATACACCCTAACCCAATTCACAGAAGTATACATGAAAAAATATTTGATTGCTTGGTCAAATCACTCGATGTCATTGAAGGCTCTTCCATTCCTTTCCTTCCATAAAGTCCACATCAAACATAAGGGAGCAACCCTCCACGCTTTCTCCCTTTTTTTACCCACAAGAGAACTGTGCCAAACTAACAGAATCCTCATAATTGAGGATGTATAACCCACTACACATCGAAAAGGGAGTAGATCAAGTTCCACAACAATCTAACCTTGCCACAAAACAAGAGTAGGTGGTCAATGGTTTTCTCCTTTCTTTGCACAAGTAGCACCTATTTGGGATATTCCATCCCCTCCTTTTCAGCTGGTCGAAAGTCAAAATTCTGCTCCAAGAAGCTTCCCAAGCAAAAAAACTCACCCTCACTAAAGCCCAAGACCTCCAAATAACACTCCATAGAAAAGGATCTTTAGAAGCCCTCATGTAGAAGCAATAAAGGGATCTTACTGAAAATTTGCCATCTTTACTTTCTCTCTAGCTCAGAATGTCCTCCATTTCTTTTCTCATAATTAATGGTTGTAGTTTTTGAAACAAAGACTCCACTTCTCCCATCTCCCAAATCATTAAGATGTCTTAAAAAGCTAAGGCTCCAACTATTCAAATCCCCACCCTCCTCCCATGCTTCTAACACCCAACCATCTTTGTTTACTGCCCATAGAAATATGTTAGAGAAAGCTTCTTTCAAGATTTGGTCCTTGTAGTACAAGTCTTTCCAAAACTTAACCCTTCTCCCATTCCCTACTATAAAATGGGATCTACATCTTATGCCTTCTCATTCATTTCTAATTGCTTTCCACACCCACACACTATAGCCTCCTCTCACTCCTCTCAAACACCACCCCTTTCCTCTACTCCAAACTTCCCGATGATGATTTGTCTCCAAAGGGGCTCCCTCTCTTCAACAAATCTTCAACTCCACTTCCCAAGCAAGGGTTTGTTTAGGGCTACAAGACTACAAATTCCTAGACCTCCCTCCTTATCCACACAAACTAAATTCCAATTCACCAAATAATGCTTTTTCTCTATGGCACCACCGCCCCATAAAAAATCCCTTTGGATCTTTTCAAGTCTTGAACACACCTTTATAGGGATAACAAAAAAAGACATGAAATAAATCGGAAGACTTGATAAGGTGTTTTTGATCAAGGTAAGCCTCCCACCCTTAGAGAGGTATTGTTTCTTCCACAGTGTTAATCCTTTTTTGAATCTCTCTTCTACTACATCCCATACCCTGGGAGATTTAAAAGAGGCACTCAAAGGAAGACCTAAATAAAAAGTGGGTAACTTCCCTATTCTACATCCCATCACCAAAACAACATCCTCCAAAGTCTCTACCCCCCACAAGAATAACTTCACTTTTATCCATATTCACTTTTAACCCAAAAGGTGCCTCAAACCACATAAACAACCAACTCAAATATCTCAATTGATCACTATTGGCCTCCCAAAATATTAGTGTGCACGACAATCTATTTTTCATAGATTTGTTTCATTCCCTAAAAATTGGAAACAGAAAAACAAAAGTCAACTTCATTAAGTATCCAAGACTAAGGATTCATTGAATTCACCTTCAGCGTATAGTCATAGAAAATATAACGGTAATTTTGGTTTGTAGTAGAACAACAATGCCAACTCTCAAAAGAAGAACCCCTCCACTCAAGTATCCAAATCATTCAGGCCTAGACATGCTTACGCCGTTACAACACAATTTCCTCCCCACAACCAACAATGCAATTTGCTTAACCAATCAAGAGCAACATTAATCATTTCTCTCTCTCATTTCAAATCCACAAGTAGACCACTTCCCCACTATTTCCAAAACCCCTGACCCCAAATCCCATTCATGAAATCTAATCTATGGGAATTTTTCTTTCCCCAAAGAACAGCAATTTTTCCCCGAGAATAACGTTTTATTTCAAGTACTAACGAGAAGCACAACGACGAACATATCCTCTGAACCAAAATCCTACACTCCCTATCATCTTTCGCTAAAGTAGCCCGCTTTTAACATCCCCTAAATACAACCAACAAGAGCATTACTGAGAAGAATGCGAATCCTAGGTGGGTTTGTTGGGTAATAAATGAATTACACCAAGCATCTAAAATCAACAATAAAAGCAATGGAAATAAGAAGATTAATACAGAACAATGAAATAAAACTGAGAAAAACCCGTACCCTGTTTGTGGTACCCGAATTGAAGGCAGGCCTCTCAGAGACTATAGACGAGAACCCAGAAAGACCTGCATCAGATACACACATTGAAGGCTTATGCTCCACAAGGGAACAAACCCATTTGGGGATTTTATAATACCAGACCATCTACGCTTCAAGGATGAAACTGCATGCTTCTTCATATGGTGCATCTTCAAGAAACTAACCCCGCTCCTACTGATCCAAAAATGAAACTGGATAGCCGTTAATTTCTTCAACTCTTTCAGGGCAATGAAACTGAGAATTTTGTACAAAACCCAGTTGGCTAAATGGAAAGAAAATCAAAGGCCGAGACACAGTTTCCTCGATTTCACAAACCCCAAACCCCAATTGCCTCTGTCGCCTTCGCCATAGTATTGTTGCAGGCACGTGATATGCACGTGATGGGGCGGTTTTAGAGAGGGTGAGAAAAGAAAAACCCTAGCACGTGACCGACCTCATCTTCCAAAACCCTTACACGGAGGCAAAAAGACCAAATTGCCCCTTACCTTTATTTACCCACACAAAACCCTAACTTTTTTTTTAGGTAAGAAGCAACGAGAAAAAGAAAAAGTTTTTTCTTACCATAAATTCAACCCATCCATAAAATCTAAGAAAGAAAACATGTAATCTTCTATATACACCTTAACCCAATTTACAAAAGTATACATAAAAACAAATCTAATATTTTGATAGGATTGATCAACATCATCAAAAAAATTTCTATTTCTTCTCTCAAATAATCCACAACAAGCACAAAGAAGTTGTCTTCCATGCTTTATTCCATTTTTTACCCATAAAAAAGTCATATCAACCCAATAGATCCCCACTAATAAAGAAGTGCGAAATTCACTTAACTTCCAAAAATGGAATAAATCAAGTTTCACATCATTTTTGCCTTGGAGTAAAACAAAGCAAGTGATTTATAGTTTCTTCATCTCTTTCGCACAAATAACACACATTCAAGATATTCCAACCCCTCCTTTTGTACAAGTCAAGAGTAAATAGTCTGCCCCAAATCTTCCTAGGTAAAAATATTGGTTTTCACTAGTGTTAAAGACGAATAAGATTGGTAAATTATTATATGTTATTCATTTTATTTCAAAGAATATATATATATATACATGTACAAAGAATATGAATCTTTGAAGTTTTCTAATTACCTAAAATCATGACCTAGAATATAACTAATTTACAATCAATAGATCATTTACAAAAAGAAACAAATTAGTAATTGAAAGAGAATATGTTATCTTCCTTTATTATACCCCCATGAAATGGAGCTCCTAGTGGAGAGTCCAATCTTAAACATGAAAAAAACAAAGCAAGTGCATGGAAGTGGTTTGGTAAGAGCATCCTCTAGTTGATCTTCAGATGATACATGAGCAACACAAAGAGCACCATTCTAAACTTGATCACAAATGAAGTGAAAATAAATGACCACGTGTTTCATGCATGGATGAAAAATTGAATTGGAGCAAAGATGAGTAGTACCAACATTGTCGCAATAAATCACAAGTGTTTGTGGAAGTTGAATGTCAAGTTCAATAAAAAGAAAGCACGCCTAATTGAGTTCGACAACTATAGTAGCAATCGATTTGCATTCAGCTTTTGTAGATGAGTGGGCAACAGTACGCTACTTCTTAGAACTCCATGAGATGGGATTGCTACCAAGATAAACAATATAAGCACTTGTTGAAGTGAAGTTATCCTTATTACTAGCCTAATTGGCATTGGAGAAAACATGGAGCAACAAAAGAGAGTCATGATGGAATAGAAAGCCATAGTGAGAAGTACCATATAAATAACACAATAGGCGCTTCACAGTAGCCCAATGGTTGGTGGTAGGACGATGCATAAACTACGAGAGTTTATTCACCGCAAAGAATATATCAAGGCGTGTGAGCGATAAGTACTGTAGATTCCCAACAACAACTCGATAGTCTGTGGGATTAGTGAGAACGAAGCCAAAGTAAAGTGCAAGTGTTGGGTTGATGGGAAAAGATGTAGCAACCAATTTAGCATTAGTCATTTTGGTACGAGCAAGTAAATCCTAAATGTATCGACGTTGTGAGAAAAGGAGCTCATGTTTGTGCAGAACAACTTGCACACTAAGAAAGTAGTTAAGGGGTCCAAGGTCCTTAAAAGCAAACTATTGGGCTAGTAGGACCACAAATCTTTGTACCGTGTCAACATTGTTTCCTCTGATAATAATGTCATCAACATAATTGAGAAGATAAATAGTATGACTACTTGTGTTGAGAGTAAATAATGAGGTATCGACATATAGAAT
>NW_023269709.1:145209-180656 GCF_004353265.1 Vitis riparia | reverse complement strand
ATTGAAACATAATTCAATATCCCCTTACTTTAAATTAATTTCATTGCAATGACAAATTGATTGATTTATATCAATGTAGGAGTATAGTTTTGGAGTTTTAATGTAATTAATTTGGTATTGGTGTTAATTTGAAAATCTAAATGTAATCCAATATTCCCTTACTTCAAATTAATTTCATTGAAATCACAAATTAATTGATTTATACCAATGTGGAAGCATATTATCACTTTTTAATGTAATCAATTACTTATAATGATGATTCGAAAAATTAGGTATAGTGTTTTAATGTTATGAATTACCTATAGGAAAGTAATTGATTCAATTTAATTAATATTAAATCGGTAAATGTAGCGATATATGTCAATTTGGGTAGGTCATAATTGGGTAATAGTTTTCATTATTTCTCATCCTCAAAATTGTACTTAATGACTCAATCAGTAATGTGTGCCAATTGAAAATGTTCCTCTACCAATTATAGTTATTTATTAGCTAATAGCCACTAGAAGAAATTGCACGAATGACTTGAACTACTCAACCGGTTGAGAATTGGCCTCTTCCAGTAGTGTGAAATCCTTAGCCGATATCCATTGGAAGAAATTGTGTGAATGGCTTGAACTACTCAACCGGTTGAGAATTGGCCTCTGCTGGTAGTGTAAAATCCTCAACCGGTAGCCATTGCATCCAATAGTTCGATGTGAATTATCTGATACCGGTTGACCGATATATATATATATATATATATATATATATATATATATATATATATATATATATATATATATATAGGTTGAATTTATCATGGAACAGGTGCACATTGCCTTAACAATTCCTCGATATAATTTAGACCGGTTAACCGTTAAATATAAATCGACTAACTTATATCCCCATCAATACTCACTATATACCATTTCAATGCAAAACTCTTATTTCTCATTGTATTATATATATTTCATTTTTTGAAAAAGTAACCCAAAGTATATAGGAAAACAAAAGCATCTAATCCCTAACATACGTAGAAAATCATATATGTAGAAAATGAATGATGCTATATATTACAATTTCATTTTGCCTAGCATATTCAAATAAGAGTAGAGCATATTTAAATAAAACAAACTTATGATGAATCTTGTATGCTCATCCAATGTCACAACTTCCCGTGAACATGACCATATGTGGAGATGGAAATGATAAATATTGGGAAAACAACAAATGTCATAAATAATAATCTTCTCATTGCTCTTGTGGATGTATTTGTACAAACAATAGCCAAAATGATTTGTTTTTCTCTATTTCCCTCGTGTAAAACTAAATCACTGACTATTTCCCAACGTATTTTAACATAATTACATAAGGTAGAGGCTTTGATGCAATCACCATTTTGGAATGTCTACATATGTTTAATGACATGCACTCCACAGTCCCACCTAAGAAAAATATATGAAAAACAAAAGAACTTATTAAATGGATGTATAATTATAGCTCGAATAAACAATATTCATGTGAGTTATATATTCATACTAACCCATTATCTTGGGTCGAAGTCGAAGGAGCCCAATCAATGGAGAATTGGAAGACATATTTCCCTATGTCATAGAGTTTGAAGAACGTTTGACAAAATTCAACCTAATTTATCTTGAAAGTGTTAATAATTGTGCAAGAGAAAAAAAAACATGGTTTGAAAGCATACCACTGTTTTGACACTCTCAAACCGAAACTCGTCTCGACTCCTTGATCGCAATGAATCCAAAATTTGGATATGAGAGTTTTTAAAGTCAATAACGCAAAGATACCAATGACCGAGGCAATTGTCATGCATTGGAATAAATAGTTGTAAAGTTAGAAAAACAATATCTATGAATTGGATGTTTTTCTATCAAAAAAATGTTGAGGACTCCCGCACAAAATCATTTGCTAATAATACAACATAATACAAATATTAGTATATTATACTTAATATGTAACTAAACAATAAGAAAAATGCGAGCTTACTAAAAATGTCATGGGAAGATAGCATCTTATACTTCGTATACCTATGAAATGCCTCTCAAAATAATTTAGCTTTGATGCTTCTAGATTTATTACCTATTGTTAACCAATAACTTTAATAAATTTATTTCATTAATAAAACACTCATTTGATATAAATAAAATAGATACTTACAACATCCAACAAATTTTGTCTGAGACATAAGCACTCAAACTTTTCACTTACTCCATGTTCATGATCAAATTCAACAAAAAGCTCACTACAACAATAATATGATAAAACATTCTTTACACACATGGAAAAATATGAAGGCTAAAACTGTAACAACACATCTTTGAATGTTCTAAACACTACAAACCTTGTTGACAATGATTTATTGAAAACATAATCAACAACAAGAGATTGAAGTACATTGAATGATTAAGCATCTACCACGTCTTCATGAATGGACATGGGGATTGACTAAATCGAAAACGAGACATAATTATTAGTTATATATTTTATGTATCAAAAATAAGAACATGGTATTAAACTATTTGTATTATACCTTTGATACTTGACATTTTCTCATCTTCCTTAAATTGTGTACAAATTGGGAGACCTTGAATTTACTTGGTTTCCTCTCCCTCAATGTACGTGTTTTCATGACATGCTCGGGAATACCACATAGTGCTCGTAATGGTTCCTAATATAGAAAATATCATTAATATACATATATTTACTATGTAATGGTTAAGTAGTTGTAACGAAAATATTTTTTTTATATATTATATATACCTTTCCATAATCTTTTCTAGTTCTTTTGATTCGAAGTGGTAAAATATCTACACTTTCGTCGGGAATGATATGCACTTCAATTGATGTAGCACATGCATCTTCATTCTTTCCATTCACGTCCTTAGTGCTTGTCAATTGACAAAGTGTCAACATAATGTTCATTTCCTTTTTTATTGTCCTCCTCTTCCAAACTTCTCTCACATGAAAGAATGTCCCTCTTCGTTCTCTCCTCATGCTCTCTCAAAGGTTTTTCTCTTGACCCAAGGAAGAGTCCTTTCAATGTTGTGTATTTATTCTCAAATTCAGTAAAAAATTTCACAACTACTACTACTTGCAACATGACACAAATCAATTGCATGTGTCTTTAATTGTTGAAATGTTTTATTCATCTCCATTAAGCTCCCACCATCAACCTAGTGATATATAGGAACTTGATTAATAACATCATAATACAAGGGTTCACTACTAATATTTATACTCACGATTAATATTGTAAAACTTACTCATTTAATAACATCTTTGTTTGGATGGATTTCAAATTTCTCATCCTCCCCATTTTCCCTCTCCATTGTCATCTCATTTTGGTCAACATAATCCCTTCTCTCATTTTGTATCACCCATATTTTCATTTACAATATGTTCATCAATATATCACACATATCCTATTTAAAATCACTAAAAACAAAAAAAAATATTAAACGACTTTCGAAACTATAATTTACATTGTTATTTGCATATCCACCGAGTTTTTTCAATTTTCGTTTCATATCCAGTACTTTATCATCTTCCCAAGCACTAATCCGAGGAGAAGGTCGAGTACATAGCGGTGGAAATTTCTGTTGGAACGATATATGCTCGTGGTAGAATAATTGCAATTATATTTTACATAGATATATAGTTAGTTCACAAAATCTTTTATAACAAATTCAAAATTCACTATGATGCAAATTATGTACAAGGACATTACCATAAAAAACAATAAGCAACCGGAAGCCCCACTTTGTTGTTTCCTCTTCAACTCTTCGATCCCGTGCACAAGATAAGACAACACAAATTCAACCCAATTTATCTTCTTTATTGATTTGATGTCTTTCACAAGATGTAAGAAAAAAACGTTTCACAAAAAGCTTCATTGTTGGGCACAATAATACACCCAACAACATATGAAAACATCCAACGACATACGAAGACAACCGAAAACACCTGAAAATAACAAAAATATTTGAAAACACAACACTTTTTAATCTTCTGAAAACACCCAAAATGCATGGATCATATATGGAGAAGAGCAGAGGCTTAAAAAACATAGAGATATGGAGATGAGTGAGGGATGAGTATGGAGAAGAGAGGAAAATAAAGTGGAAAGACGGGAAAAGGGAGAGAGGAAGGTTGTTCTCCAAGTACCCGGTTTCAGTTGAGAATTTTTTTTTTTAACTTATCATTTGAACGACTGAGATGAAATCTTTTCCATCCAACGGCTCAAATAAAATGGAGGTATGATACCTCCGAAGGTATTGTGGAATTTTCCAACTCCTTAACATATTTTAATTATTTTAAATTATTTTCTTCATTATTTTAGATTTTGTTTTTTAAAAAGTATACAAATGTAAAAAATGATTAAACATAATGCATTATAGATAAAAAGTTATTTTTAAAAGATATTTATAACTTAAAAATTAATCGAAAACAATTTAATTTTTATTCAACAAAATATCAAAAAATTGTTTTTGTTTTAAAAATGTTTTAAAAAAATTATTCTATAAGAATTATTTTCAAAAACAATGTCAAACATATCCTTTGTGACGTGACTGTTTAAATTTGGAGGGTTTTGGAGCTTCAAACCTTTTTCTATTTGTTTAGGGGTAATTTGGTGGAAAGAGGATCATCCTTGGTATTTTTATAGAAATAAGGTTATCACAAATACGAGATTACTTTGGCCTTTTATCCCAATACTCCTCCCCTCGTATAAATAGAAAGTTCTTTACTGGGAAGATGGGTTTCAATATTAACATCCGCAACAGCAACTCCAATAGGTGGAGTGGAGTTGGATTTGGATCACCACACAATATACCATTATCGTAGACTGCTGCAAATGTCATCATCCTGAATGATGGAGCCTGTTTACAACAGTATTTTATGTCACGATATCATACTTTATAGACGGACGCACATACCATCGACATCACACCTTGATCCTGCAATCTTACTTGTCTGTCTAGAACACTAAAATCCTACTTGTTTCATGTCTTCCACTCTCACGCCTTTACCACTTTGAGCATTCTTTTTAATTTCAATTTGCTCTCACATTATTTAAGCCCATTTTTATAAATGGCCATTCGCACACCCAATGGTCTTTTTAACTTTTATTAAAAGATTATTGTAAGCTGCAGAGAAAGAAGAATATGTCAAACGCACCCATCTAGCGCATTCTACACTAATATTCCCAGGCTCCTGTGTCAGCTTTGATTCAATATACTCTCTTCAAGAATACAATTCCAATATTCCCATTTAAAATGTGACAAAGAATTCAAATATTTATAATATTAAAATTGTCCATTTAAATTAACATAGGGGCAAGACGAATGTGAGGAGGGCCATATCATGGTTGTCTTATTGGTGAAAAAAATCACATATACTCCACCTGATGTTCAAATTATAAGCACTTTTGTGAATTGTGGTGGTAGGTTGGCAATGTTCATATATAGTGGCAGAGCCGATAAATGGCTTGAGGGGGCCAACATTTAGGTATTTATTTCAAGGGAGCAAAACATGAATAAAAGGACCATTGTAGTCTCCTGATGATAACACAGGAATTCTTCACTTATATATATGAAAAAAAAGGTTCAAATCCCCTCAAATATATATATATATTTTTTAATTTTTTAATTTTAAAGCCACATGAGATAAAAGATTCTTCTCTAAGGAAAGGATTTTGAGAGTTTTCTACCTATTATAATTATGTGAAGGGGCTTGTGAAGAATTAACATGGATCAGTTGACATACAAAATTTCACATTTTCTTGCCAAATTGCATTTATAATATTCTTCACGGCATCAAACGCAGGTGTATACAAAACTGTAATGATGGTGACAACATAAAATAACATTAAAAAAGAAAAAAGAAAAAAGAAAGAAAGGGGATATTAGAAAGCCCAGGTTGGGGGAGGGAGGTGAAACTATGCTCCCTTGAGGAAGGTCCTGCAGATCTTCTCCCAGCACTTTCTATCGGGTTCAGCCATCTGCAATGTTAACTTGGCTGCTTCTGCGAAACCTCTCTGTACGTAGTTGTGAAGATTTCATGAATGAGTATGATGATGATGATGACGAGAGTGAAAAACAAAGAAAAGTAAAGAATAAGTAATACCTCAATGGCGTCGTTGTTGAGGAGGCGGTCGATGAGATTGCAGAGAATGTCTTTGGTGTATTCAGGATGACCTTGAATTCCCATAATGTGGTCTCCAAGGGTGAACATCTCCACACTTGTTTTGTCTGAAAATGCAATCACTTCTGCTCCAAGAGGGACCTCCCACACCTGTTTGGTTAGTTTGTCATTAATTAGCTGATGAGTGTCTTATAGTTTATAGCAGTTGATTATGTGTGTGTGTGAGAGAGAGAGTAAGTACCTCATCTTGATGGCACTCAATAATGGAAAGAAATGGAGGAATTTCCTTCATGTCTTCAAGGAAGCTGCATGGGGGCAGATCCTTCACTATTCTCACTTTCCTCAGCCCAATGTCCCAACCAGTATAAGATTTCCCAACCTTCCCACCCAATGCTCTGCACAACACCTGAGAAAAAAAAGAGGAGAAAACCCATTGAAAATCCAAAATGAAAAGGAAAAAGAAAAAGAAAAACTTGTAATCTTGATGAATTTATTATAGTACCTGGTGACCAAAGCAAATCCCAAGAACTTTCTTCTCCATGGCATCTAAAGTCTGCAAGAGGAAGCAAAGCTTGAGGATCCAGTAGTCATTGCCATAGGCATCATAAGGGCTGCCACTGACCACAAATCCATCATAGTTATGGAGGTCGTTCATGTCAGGGAAGTCTCCATCAACAACCCTGTACAGATCCCACCTCTCTCCTTCTTCCCCAAAGGCTGCAACAAACACATTGAAGTACCCACCATACACCTTCTTCACATAATCAGAGTCCCTTGCTGCTAGCAACAGAGCATACCTCTTCCCTTCCACCTTCATTTTCTTAATTCTTCTACCCAACACACCTACCCCTTCAATCAACAAGCTCAGAGAAACACAGAGAGGGAGACAGAAGAAAAGGGAGTGGTTGGGTTGTGGTTTGGATTTCTAGTGTGAATTGTGAAATGTTGGAAGGAGCTGTCGTCCTTTTATAGAAGACTCCTAAAAGGGTGCTGCTCATTTCCAGTGGGTCGTCCTATCCTTAACCTACATGCAAACTCTGTTGGTGGGTTTGGATTTAAAATAAATAAATAAATAAAAGAAAAAGGTAAAAATTAAATTATAAAAAGCTCCACCAACTCTCATCAGGTTTCCATGAAGAATCTCAGGCTGCAAGTCGCATTTGGTTTCCTCCTTGTATGAGAATAAGACACGGTTTCGCTTGCTCCGTGTTTGGCCCATTTGCATGTACAATGGCATAAATTCTAAAGCAATTCTCATATATATTTTAAAATTCTATGGAGATTAATTAAGTTATTTTGAACTACTCTATCATATTACTTTTACAGTCACGTAGATGCACAACATAACATACATCTTCTCTTTCGACTTCGGTTGAATTCATATCTGTGTTTCTTCTTTACCAATTCCCATTATTGTTTAGTTTTGTCTTTTTTTTTCTAAGGATATTTAGAAACAACAAAAATAATGGTAATGATATGATCAATTTTATTTTATTTTTTTATTTTTTTTATCATGGGAATGAGGTATCTCGTCCAAAATTTATAAAAATTTAAACGTGTGTTCAATAACAAAAAAAGACAAAAAAAAAAAAAAAAAAAAATTCAGAACTTTGAGAAGGAAATAATGAATAATTAATGAGAGAATCTTGACTGATTGGATGGGATTTGAACTTTTTACCAATGGAAAAAGGTATCAATAGGAGAATGGATATATTTTGCAAATAAAAAAGAAAACGAAAGGTTAATCAATAATAACACAAAAAAAAAACATGTAAATAAATAAATGATAGGGAAAATCGATTAAAAGGAACAAAAGAAACATGAAATTATGAATTTAATTTCTCACCTTTTTTTAATCCAAAAAAATACTTATTTTGAATACATTTTTTTTGTAAAATATTTTTTTTTTAAAACACAAATATAAAATGTTGAAAGGTATTTATATATATAAAAAAAAAGGTTACTATTTAAGTTCAAAAATAGGAGATGCTAATTCTATAAATTTGAGATTTTTTTATCCATTTTAATTAATTAATCTTAAATTATATGTCTTTTACGGTATTTGATTAGATGTCTTATTTATTTACATATATTCCAATAAATGAGTAATCCTTCGTTATTGATTATTCTCAAATTCTTTATAGGATTAAGTAACAATCAATATTTGATAACACATTCTAACACATTTTTATTTATTTTTAAATAAATAATATTATTTAATCACAAGAATCAATATATGACGTGGTAATATCAACACGCTTTACTTTGCTTTAAGTTTTTGTTTTAAAAAATTTAAGCAATGCTATTTAATCATAAGAAACACATTCATTGACTTTTTGACCATTAAAAGAATTTTAAATTAAAAAAAATGTTAAAAATAAAAAGTAATCAAGCACCATTGATGCTTTTAGCGATTGATAATCCTTATTCAATATTTTACTTCACTATCACTGATATATTAAAAATATATATTTCTACAGTAAATAATGACTGTAATTATTAAGCACGTTTTTATTTTAATAAAAATAGATAAATAAAAATAATAATTAAAAAGTAATTGACCGGCTTCAATTTGCGGGGTGGTGAGCCTGCGACAGGGCCACAGCCACGCGGAGAATAGAGGGGACGCGTCGAATAAAGGCAGTGCCGCGCTGGACAATGATTTGTGGGTGAGGTGAGGTGAGGTGAAACAGTGAGGAATCAGGTGGCTTCACTTCACCGACAAAATAGGGATGAGTTGGCCAGAATCGCCAGACCATTGGACGAAACTGTTCAAGGTAGTACTAAAAAACCCTTGGACTTCAAAATAACTACAGGAATGTCTTTATAATGGAATCGTGCTATTTAAGATAATTTGTTGTTAAATTTATTTTTAAATAAAAATAGCTGACCTCAAAATGGAAGCTTCGTGCAAATTCAACTTGACCCCACTGATCCAACCACTCAATTTCTGAGATCTTCCCTTGTGGATAATTCTTTTCTTTTTTTCGTTATTTTCTATTAATTATAGACCAATAAATGCATAAATAAAATAAATAAAATCTTGCTAATAATGTTGGTCTAGGTTAAAATTTGATTATATGTCTCTAACATAAATTTGTCTTAATGAGGCACTCATGATTTAATAACAATTATTTTTTCGGATTCAACAATCACTTTTTCACGATAATAACATTTTAAATGATAATATTAGTCTATCAATCACCTTAATATTCATTTGAATATATTTTCTATTTTTATTTTTAAAATTTAAAATATACGAAAAGTATAGATTTATCTTATTTTAAAAAATTAAAAGTTGAAGTAGAAAATTTTTTTTATTTGAAACTTTTTACATAGTTTTTAATATAATTTACTATTGTAAAAGTTTTTCAACCCTTTTTGTATCTTATATAAAATTTATTACTATTTTCTCATTTTAAAAATAAAAAATAAAAAATATATCTCAACGAGCACTTAGTTTTTTCCTGGGCTAATTAATTTTGTAAAGCCATGAAAATAAGTATCCATTCTTAGCCATTTAGATTTTTGTTTTGGAAGTGCTTTCAAAAATAGTTCTAAAAAATAGGTTTTGAGAATCATTTTTGAAAATTGATTTATGATATTTGTAAAATAAAAGTTTGTTTGGAATTTTGAAATAGTTTAAACTTATTGTATACGTTTTTAAATATGTTTTAAGAAATACCTTTTATATATGGTGTTCTATTTTTAATCATTTTTCATATTTATATAATTAATTTTTAAAATAACCCTAAAAAATTAAGTAAAAATTAATTAAAAATAAGTAAAATATGTTATTTGAAAACACCTTTTTTTTTTTAAAGAAAAAAAAACTATTTTTGTTTTTAAGAAAAGAAAAAAAGTTTTTGTTTTTAAGAAAAGAAAAGTAGAGTATGTTTGGTAACTGTTTTTTAAAACAATTTTCTATTATCTAGAAAAAAAAAAACAATAGAAAACATGTTTAATAATAAAAAACTTATTTCTATTTTCTATTTTTAAGAACAAAAAATAGGATCTTTTCATAGAACATTTTTTAGTTGTTTTCAATTGTTTTCTTTTATTTTTTAAAGGTTGTTTTAAGAAATGATTATACAAACATATAAAATGATTAAAAGTAAAACACTATATATAAAAATTATTTTTAAAACATATTTAAAAATATTAAAAACAAGTTAAAAACATTTTAGGTTTTCAAACAGATTTTTGTTTTATAAAAATCAAAGAACAATTTTTAAAAACTATTCTCAAAAATCATTTTTCATAATTCTTTTCGAAAGTAGTTATCATATCCTTATTTTCTATTTTTTAATTATGAGATGTGTTCTCCTTTTTCCTTTTCTTTTATTTTTTATTTGTTTTAAATAATGAAAAAAAATTATTTTAAAAACAATTACCAAACATGACGGTAAATTCTAATAAATGGATGAGTTCATTTCATTGCTATTTCTCTACCATCTTTAATGATATAAGATAAGTTTATACTTCTTATACAATAATTACTATATTTGATACAAATGGCAGTACTATTTTCTATTTTAAAAAACATAAAATATATCTAAACGGGCATTTAATATATATACATATATATATATATATATATAAAGCTGAGTTCATTGACGTCAAGGAATATGACCTAATTTATGGAATATGACCTAATTTCTTTATGCTCAGGATTTATAGATATGCTTTTTTGGAATAATACATTGATCCAAGGAACCAAATCAAAAGAAGGCAATACCTAACTATTAGGGAAAGCCATCTTAATTTAAAAGAAAGAAACCAAATGAGTCAATCTAAACATAATAGTAATTTGTTTATTAGTTTAGCAAAGAAGGTTCCTTGTTAAGATTCCTTTCATGGTCAGGTCAAGGCCCATTGGTACATTGTTTTTTCTTTTATTATCTAAAAGCTTATTAGGATTCTTCAAAGATATGCATTCAAGTTTGCACAACTAAATTACTATATAAAGTATGAAATCTTGGGCATTTCCCACTTAATGTATTCTCTCGATTTCATGTTCCTTTTACATCTGAATCCCTATGTATTAAAGATAAGTTATGTTTCAAACCAAAATCATAGAAAGGAATAATTTATGCTTTATTTGGTAATGCTTTAAAAAACAGTACTTAAAAACTATTCAATAATGTTTTGTTCAATAAAAGTCTACTTAACTAGGAGCTGGAATGTTTTTAATTTATTTTTAATATTTTTGAATATGTTTTAAAAATAATTTTATATTTAGTACTTTATTTTTAATTATTATATAATTATTTTTTAAAAACAAGTCTCCAAAATTAAGTGACAGCAACTAAAAGTTGTTATTTGAAAACTTTTTATTTTCTATTTTTAAGAATAGAAAATAAAAAAGAGTTTTCTAATTATTAAACTTTTTTTGTTTGTTATGGAAAACAGAAAATTATTCTTGAAAATAATTGCCAAATAAGCTCACAGTGTCTTATAATATACTTATTTTTAAATTTTAAAATAAAAATATATTAATTTTTAAAAACTATTTAAAATTTTGAGATATTAAAAAATTTCTACTACAAATTTAAGATTTCTTAAAAGTGATTTTTAAAGATACAAGGTAAACTATTTTTTGCATAAGTATAAAATTTTGTTATTTTAAAAATAAAAATAAGAAATGTATCTAAACCAATACTTAATTAACAAATTTGAAATGAAAAAAAAATTATATTTTATTTTCTTCATCTTGTCTAATATAAAAAGTAATTGAAATAAAACCAGTTTTATACTTATTTGTTGTTATAAGAGTGATGGAAAGGAAATAATTCCGTTTACCATTAAATATAATCGACTCAAAATGGAAAACATAAAAAATTAATTTTAGAAAAATTAAATAGATATGGGTTATGTAAATGTTTTAATAACTCAAAAACTAAAATTTACTTATATTATTTTTAAAAAAAATTATGTTTTTTTCTTTGAATCTCTTTATGAACCTATCAATAATTATAAAAATAAAAATAAACATATAAATGAATAAAAATGAAGTAAAAATATCATAAAAATTCTTTCTCTTCAAAGTTAAAATAAATAAATGATAATCCACAAATTAAATAGAAGAAAAAGAAAAGCATACACGTTAAAGTTACAATAAAAAAGATAAAAAGATAGAGGAAATACTAGAAAAGAGCCATAATGAAATCCAAATCCCATTAAATTTCATTTTAAAAAATAAAAAATGTTAAAAAAAAAAAATCTATTCATTTCAAATATTGGATTTAAAGATTTCATTTTTCTTTTGGGTTATTTAATTAAAAGGGTTTTTGAAAACCTAATTTTTGAAATTTGTACTTTCACCTTTTTTTGACCTTATTTGGACAAAAATGCAATAATTATTTTCTTGTAAAAATATCCGTCTCTTTTAAAACCTACATGTAAATATTTGAAAATGATAAAAGACATTTACGTCAAAAATTGGTTAATTTTAAAAAAGAAAACATGGAAATGATTACATTCACAATTTATGGATTATTTCATCCCTTTTAACAAAATATTTATTTTCTTTTCCTAAATCTCTTTGTACCAATACATGTAAAGCTCCTTCAAATAAAAATAGGAATAAAACGCTTCTACTTTTGACTAAAAAAATTTTATAAAGAGAAATCAAATTTAAAATCATTTTTATTTATAAAAAAGGATAATATTTTTATAAATATCTACATCAAAAGTTTTATTTGTGGCCAAGCCATAAGTGAGTTGTCAACACCATTAAATGGAAAATTTGAAAGGATGGTTGGAAAAATTATGGCTAGCTATCCATGAATGGTCTTTTCACATTTCATGAAACCTTGATTTAGAGTTCACTTACATGTAATTTAAGAAAGTATTAATAATATTAAAAGTGCTTTTGAAAAATAATCAAGATTGGACAAAATTTAGAAAACATTTTTAAAAAATTGAAAATCATTTATAATGCTTTATGGAAAAACACTTGATAAGAGATTCTTCATATACATTTCTAAAAGAAACTCTTTTGATAAAAACACTTCAAATAGAAATATTGTACCCCCGTCAAATTATGTACCACTTGAGCATGCCAAGAGGTAAGCACACTTCATCCTAACTTAGGCAGTTCTCATAAGACCAACAATTATAAGTGTCATATTTAATAATAAATCAAACACACATCAACATTCATTAGTGCACAATTTTGTCATCAATAACTCAGCGTACTTACCCCTTAATAAAACACCTTCTTTCCATCCAAGAGAGCATCTCAGTGCATAGCCTTGATTGCTCCACCTGCGCACAAGCTACATCTTCAAACAATGCACCTTTATAAAGTTGCACACCAAATAACACCCTTAAAGTTCCTAAACATTTCATCATTCACATCAGCATGCTACTACACTGAAAAGATAGGAAATGCGATTGCCATCCACACCATACTAACATCTTTTGATTAAAAAGGTTGCGTTGATACATCACTAGCATGGGTAAGAGGCATGTCTTAGAGGGGATGACTTGGAGCAATGATGAGGAGAGGGATTTTTCACCTATTAATATGGGAACTGTAAATATTAGTCTTTCTTTTTTTCTTTTGGGGAGGACTCTCTTAGAAGGGGCACTCTATCTCTTAGAGGAAGAACCATTCTCTTTCTTTAGAGTAGAGATGCAAAGAGAATAAGTTAGTTTGTTTTTGTTGTGTTGTTATTGTTGTTGTTTTCCTTTCGTGTTTTTCTTGTAATTTGATTTAAATTCAGTAAATTTTTATATTTTAGTTTTATGTTTCTGTTTTTGTGTTTTTCAATCTTTTCTTCTATTTTTGTGTTTCTGCATTTAGTTTGCACAGGGGGTTGAGGTCTCCTATCTTAGTTTTGTTCAATATGGTTTAACTATTTATGGTTGAAAAGGGTCCTATTAAGGTATGTGGTCATGAGGACTAAAGGAAGTCTCCATAGGCCAAAGTTAGTGGTTACGAAGACCAAAAGAAGTAACAATGGTCATGAGTCTAATAGATGAGAATAGGCTTTTGGCATAATAATAAACCAATTTAATCATCTAATTGCAAGGACCAAAAAGAGCAATTAGACCAAGTTCAACCTTTCTTGAGGTGGTTGATTCTCCTGTCAACTAGAACCCTACTATTGATGTAAACCTTTGATCCAATCCAAAAGCCACCAACATTCGGTTAGGATTAGGTGAGTGAGTTGAACTTGAGAGAGGGAATTTTAGTGGCTTTCCTCTTTGGAAGTTTGTATTTCTGTTTTCCTTTCAATCTCTATCTCTCTCTCTCTCTCTCTCTCTCTCTCTCTCTCTCTCTCTCTCTCTCTCTCTCTTTCTCTTTCTCTCTTCTCCCCACCCAAAAATAAAAAACCAAAAATATGTTTCATCCTCTACAATTTCACCTAAAACTCCTATCTCTAACTCTTCTATGGAGACAACCTAACTGCTATACAATTTTTAGTTTTTTTTTATTTCTTTAGTTAAAGAACTAAAATTTTCAATGACTAAGCTCATTTAAATTTTGTTGTTTTGCTTTGTTTTATTTTATTTTGTTTTTAAACCAATGACAAAACCTAGGTGGACCAAACTAAGAAATTGGCACATTCCAAGGATCGAATCATTAGTTGATCACACAATAAAAGGATCTTTAATTCAAGAATAGTAGTGGTAATCTTGAGAGGTTGATAACATTCACTTTCTTATATTATAAACATTAGTTCATAGAAAGACTATATACAGTGGATAGTAAGTCATGAACCTCAATATTTATTTCTTGTTGTAATTTATATATGATATTGGAGGCAGTTGACTCTTTATAGTGGGATGTTAAGCCAACTTCATAATTAGATTTTAAGGAAGTCAGTTTTCTCCTATAGATCCCAATGGTTTGTAGGGAATTAAACCGAATTCCCAACTTGTGAGAAACAAAAAATAGAGAAAAACACACGCCAAAAGAAAAACAATCACACGCACAAGACAATATTTACGTGGTTCGACAATTTTCCTACGTCCATGGAGTTGCAGGGATATCACTATTATCAAGGAAGAATACAGAGTACAACCTCAGCGGCTACAATAATTTCTCTCTATATATAACACGGCAACCACACCACACTAAAAAAACCCTAATTACAAAAGGTGGTTTCACAATGGGCTAAACGGACCCAACAAGCCTCAGTAATCTCCCATTAAAAAGCCATGCAATATTATTCGGGTCAGGTCGTCAAACCAAATCAAACAAAACTAGGCTCCACAAAGCCCAACAAATCTCCCACTTGGAGACTAGTCTAATCACCAACATCAAACCACTATCCTCCAGGAAACAATCCTTTATCACCGCAACTCATCCTCCTGTCCTCAAGCTAGAAGACCAATTGAAGTTGCACACAACTTCAACTTCTCAATAGTGACACCCTTAGTCAACATGTCTGCCGGGTTCTTAGATCCACAAATCTTCTCAAGTATTACCAGTTTATCTTCAACAAGATAACGGATAAAGTGGTATTTTGTTTGTATATACTTCGACTTTGAATGAAAAACCGAATTTTTGGCAAGAAAAATTGCACTCTGATTGTCACAGTGTAGAATGTCCATCTCCTGCTTCTTACTCAATTCATCTAAGAAACCATGTAGTCAACTCATCTCTTTTCCAGCTTCAGTTGCTGCAACATACTCAACTTCTGTAGTAGACAAAGTAACAATCTTCTATAGATTTGAAGCCCATGATATAGTTGTACCACCTAGAGTAAAAACAAACCCAGTAGTACTCTTTCTACTATCAATATCACCAGCAAAATCAGCATCTACATAACCCTGCAGTTTTAAACTTGCACCTGTGAAGTAAAGACATGTATCTAATGAACCCTTTAGATATCTTAGAATCCACTTGATTGCCTCCCAATGCTACTTTCCAGGCCTACTCATGAATCTGCTCACAACTCCCACTGCATGTGCAATGTCTGGCCTTGTACACACCATAGCATACATCAAACTGCCAATAGCTGAGGCATAGGGCACCTTGCTCATATGGTCCCTTTCTTCTTCTGTCTTCGTTGACTGTTCTTTGCTTAGTTTGAAATGACTACCCAAGGGTGTGTTGAACCTGCTGAGAACTTTCTTCACATACTTTGACTGTGAAAGCTTCAATGTACCATTAGCCTTGTCCTTAATGATTCTCATACCAAGGATTTGCTTTGCAGCTCCCAAATCCTTCATTGCGAACTGTTTGGACAATTGTTTCTTCAGATTATTAATTTTCTCAATGTCAGACCCTATAATAAGCATATCATCCACATACAACAGTAATATGATGTAAGAATTGTCAAAAGACTTAACATAACAACAGTGATCAACTTCACATCTCTTGAACCCAATTCTATGTATAAAACTATCAAACTTCTTGTACCACTGTCTAGGAGCTTGTTTAAGGCCATACAAGCTTTTTCTCAGTTTGTAGACTAGATTATCTTGTCCCTGAACAATGAACCCTTTTGGCTGAATCATGTAAAGGTCTTCCTCCAAGTCACCATGAAGGAATGTTGTCTTCACATCTAACTGCTCAAGATGTAAGTTTTCTGCAGCCATCATTCCCAGTACAAGTCTGATTGTTGACATTTACACAACTAGAGAAAATATCTCTGTGTAGTCAATGCCCTCCTTCTATTGGAACCCTTTAACAACTAATCTGGTCTTGTAACGTTTGCTACCATCATGCCCATTCTTTATTCTGTATACCCACTTGTTATGCAAAGCCTTCTTTCCTACTGGCAATTCAGCTAGTTCCCATGTTTGATTCCCCAACAAGGAATCCATCTCATCCTTCATGGCTAACTCCCCACTTGCTTGAATTCTCATCTTGCAAGGCTTCATCATAACACTCTGGCTCACCACCATTAGTCAACAGGAGATAATTTAAAACAGGTGAATAATGTTGTGGAGGTATAATGTTCCTAGAAGATCTGCGAACTTCAGCTACAGGTGTACTCAGATCTACCTATGAATTTACATTCTCCTTATTTTCTTCACCCCCTTTTTGGACAGTACTTTAAGTCAATTCATCTAAGTTGACAAACTCAGATTTCTTTTGATCTATCTCTGTAACATTTGACACTACAGTTGGCTTGTCCTTGTACATAACCTGTTCATTAAATATCACATTTCTACTTTTGATGATTTTCCTATTTTGTTCATCCCAAAACCTATAGTCAAATTTCTCATCATCATAGCCAATGAAAAAACATATTTTTGACTTTGCATCAAGTTTACTACGAGCATCAGAATCAATATGAACATAAGAAATACAACAAAAAACTTTTAAATGCGAAAACTTCACCTCTTTACCTCTCCAAACCTCCTTAGGAAGTTTGAACTCCATGGGAACTGATGGTCCTCGGTTTATCAGGTAAGTTGCAGTGCTAACAGCATCTGCCCAAAAAGTTTTTGGTAGTCCAGCATGCAACCTCATAGTTTTAGCACACTCATTGAGAGTTTTGTTCATGCGCTCAGCCACACCATTCTGCTGTGGTGTCCTAGGAATGGTCTTCTCCATCCTAATTCCCTGTGCATCACAATACTCACTGAACCCTCCATCTATGTACTCTCTTCCATTATCTGACCTCAAACATTTTACTTTCAAACCTAATTCTGTCTCAACCGTGGCCTTCCACTTCTTAAAAGTTTCAAATACATTAGATTTGTTTTTTAGAAAATAAACCCATACCTTTCTGCTTGAGTCATTAATAAAAGTGATGTAGTACCTTGAACCACCAAGGAATGCAACCGGAGAAGGCCCCCACAAATTAGTGTGTACTAGTTCCAATTTTTCAGCCTTCGGTGTCCTGCCAGTTTTCAAGAAACTCACATTTTTTTGCTTTCCTAAGATGCAACTTTCACACATGTCAAAATCAATGGACTTCAATTCTGGTAGTTTTTCTTTTGACACAACATCTTCATCCCTTTGTCACTCATGTGACCAAGTCTACGGTGCCATAGGCTTGTATCAGTATTTGCATCAGCAACTGCAATTGTGTCTCTTGGACATGAGGTCATATATAGAGTACCAGTCTTCTTTCCACGAACCAATACCCTGGCTCCCTTTGTAACCTTCCAAGTACCACCAACAAATAATATTGCATGTCCTTCATCATCAAGTTGTCCAACAGAAATCAGATTCCTCCTCAGGTTAGGAATATGTCGAACCTTCTCCAGTAACCAAACAGACCCATTGGGCAACGATATCCGAACGTCTCCCAGACCCACAACATCCAAGGTTGAACCATCAACAAAATACACCTTACCAAAATCACTTGCAGCATAATTCTGTATGATTTCTCGGTGTGGAGTGGTATGAAACGAAGCTCCTGAATCTAAAACCCAATTGTCAAGTGGACTGTCTACTACAAGAAGTAATGCATCCTGTACATTTTTTGTTACAACATTAGCATAATCATCTTCATTCTTCTTCTTAGGGCTTTTGCATTGCCTTTTAAAGTGACCTATTTTCCCACAGTTCCAGTATTGTACTTGTTGGCCTGATCTAGATTTGCTTGTGTTCCGATTAGAATTTCTGGATTTTGATCTACCCCGGTTTGAATTTCTGTCATTACCTCTGCCTCTTGTCTCAAGGTTTAAGGCAGAACCAGATCCTGAGGTTTCGCTTGCATCTTTTCGGCGAATCTCCTCAGCCAGAATTAAATCTCGTATATCATTGTACTCGAGCTTTTCCTTTCTTGTAGAATTGCTTACTGCCATCCTCATTATCTCCCAACTGTTTGGTAAAGAAGCCAAGACGATCAGAGCATGAATCCCATCATCAAAATCAATTTCTACATACCACAATTGATTTGTGATTGTATTAAATTCATTTAGATTTTGTGCTACTAATGCATTCTCTGCCATCTTCAAATTGAACAATTTCTTCATTAGATGCACCTTATTGTTTGCGGACGACTTTTCATACATACCAGACAAAGCCTTCATCAGATCTGTTGTGGTCTTCTCCTTTACAACATTGTGTGCAACAAACCTAGACAGAATTAACCTAATAATTCCTAAAACCTGTCTGTCAAGAAGCACCCATTCCTCAGCCTTCATATTATCAGGTTTTGTCCCTAAAAGAGGCAGATGCAATTTCCTCCCATAGAGATAATCTTCAATCTGCATCCTCCAATACGCAAAGTCTATGCCATCGAACTTTTCTATTCCAGACGCCTTTCCTGCTTCCTCTGCCATTGCTCCCACTCAAACCTAACCCTAGGCTCTGATACCAGTTGTAAGGGAATTAAACCGAATTCCCAACCTGTGAGAAACAAAAAATAGAGAAAAACACACGCCAAAAGAAAAACAATCACACGTACAAGATAGTATTTATGTGGTTAGGCAATTTGCCTATGTCCACGGAGTTGTAGGGATATCACTATTATCAAGGAAGAATATAGAGTACAACCTCAGCGGCTACAATATTTTCTCTCTATATATAACACGACAACCACACCACAATAAAAAAACCCTAATTACAAAAGGTGGTTCCACAATGGGTTAAACGGACCCAACAGGCCTCAGTAAATCTCCCATTAAAAAGCCATGCAATATTATTCGGGTCGGGTTGTCAAATCGGATCAAACAAAACTAGGCTCCACAAAGCCCAACATGGTCCCTACTCGAGCTCATATTCCTTGATGACATGGTTTATGAGGGTTGAATTGGTTCTTAGTTCACTTGTGTAAGAGCATTTTGGTAAATACGCAAGGTTACATAAAAACTAGTGAACAATCTCACTGATTGAGCTAATTGATTAATTGAAGTTCAATTAGGGCAACTAATCCATTAGGATCATTTTATGACTAGATTAAGTAACCTAAGCCTAAAATGGGTTGAAGATACTTACACCTATGAAAATCCTATAAACATCCCCCTTAGGGGTCAGGGCTTCACTTTTGGCATTAGTCTTACTTTCTATTCACTTAGAGAGAAAGAACCTTAGCCTTCATTCTCATAATATATCCACCATCGTAGTGTCTTAGATTCAAAGAAGAGCCATCAAGTGGAAGATTATTGCATTTGTAAGATTTTCTACAAATTTAGGTTTTCTATGATGATAGGAATTGATTTGGGAACATCTAAATCTAGGTAAGTTCTTCTAAAGCATTAGATATAAATCCCGTAAAGTTTTTATATGCTTGTTTAGTTATGCTGTTAGGATCTAAAGAGTTCTAGGAAGATTGCATGCACTTAATGAGATTCAAGGCTAAGGAATGGAGTAATTCAAGTTTCCTTTTACATAGTTGGGATAGATTTCCTCTTAATTAGAGGGGTGACTAGTCTTAGTCATTAGAATAAATTTTTTATGGTGAGTGCACTAGTGTGCATGGTTACACATTGGACAAGACCTATGATAAGTCTTGACACTGGATATCAAGTAGTTATTATCTCACCAAGTGACTATACTATATGAGCTCTCAAACTTGAGAGGATACTAGGTTTGTGTTAAAGTTTATTGTGATGTTGACCTATGGGTGAGACCATAAAATATTTTCTAGGGATTTCATTATTTATGAAAGCTAGTAGCAATAAATATTCTCAATAAAGGCACCATGATATATCGTGGGATTGATACAATGTGTCCCCTTAGGTGATTCTAAGAAATTATGTGTTCAAAAATCTATGGTTGTTGTAGTTCCTTAATTAGAATTTAATATATGCTCTTTGTGAGTTAGAGTATGTCAGTTGATTATGTAATAGGATTATCTGAGTTTCAAGGATTATATAGGTAATCTTAAGAGGTTGATAGCATTCACCTTGTTAGATTATAGATACCAATTCATAGGGAGTTTGCATATAGTGAGCAATAGGTCACAAACTTGAGTTCTAATATCTCGTTTTAATTACATAGGATAGTGGAGTGTAGTTAACTCTCTATAGTGGGATACTGAGTCAATTTCAAAATTGAATTCTAAGGGAGTCGGTATTGTCCTATGGGCCATAATGGTCCTCTCTCGAGCTTAGTTTCCATGGTGACAATTTTTTTTAGGGTTAGTTATGTTCTTTGTTCACATATGTGCATAAAGATATTTTGACAAAATATGCAAGGTTGCACAAGAGCTTGTGAATGACCTTTTTAAACTAAGTTAATTGATTAATTAGAGCCTAATAAGACTATATAAGATACTTTAATTACTATATAAAAGATATAAAAAAAAAAAACCTTATTAAGAAGATTATGAATGATAGCTTTTCATATTTTCAAGGAAGTTTAATGAAATTTGACAATAAGATATATGGATACAAAATTAATTTTAGGTGAGACAAATTCTTATATGTATTTTTATGGCATGATTATTAATGAAGTGAAGGTTGGCTTGGTGGACAGTACCATCACCCTCAACTATGATGCTGTGACTTGATAAAATTGAGAAAATTTAGTCCCATTAAAATCTCAAAAATCACAATAAAATCTCGGAATATCAATGTGGTTGAATATCATTATTTGTTTCACAATCAGACCCAGTTGAAATCTGCAGTTTCCATTGATATCTCATTGAAATAATACTGATTTTTTTATCAAGGTTAGGGCCTTAGGGGAGGGGTGTTTCCTATTGCTTTTGTAGTTTAAGGAGACAAACTATCATCACCTCGTGCTCAAAGGGGGGTTTGATAGAATTTACACTTCTAAAATATACATGATTGTTAGTAACTATTTTATGGTCTCTCATATTTATGATTTTATTTATTTATTTTAATGTTGAACTAGCAGTGTAAAGGCACACTTGTGAGTGAAGTGTGCTTCTTTGTTTGATATCCTTTAGTAGTTGATCATTATCTCTATTGTACTAAATACTAAAGCCTAGAATATGTAGTAATATTGGCCCAAAAAATACCAGAGATAGAATTGTTATAGCTTGTAATATTCTAGTGTATCGTCTTCAAGATTGACTTATAGAATGTCGCAAGTGAATAGGCAAAAGTGAATTTTTGTCTAAGTTCTAATTCAAAAGATTAATTATGGTGAGAATGAATTTTAAAATCAATTTATGAAACTAATTAAAGAAAACAAATTAATTAGCTAAGGCGCTTATGATTCAAAGTTTGGAATATCTGCAATCCAATATTGTTGTTAAGATTTAGAGCAAATAAAGGTTTTTGATATTTAAGGTAAATTAATTTAATTTTAATAAATTGATCCCAAAATACCACCATGCAAATGAATCCAATTAGGGTTTTAAGCAATATTCAACATTGGGGGTCTATGGATTTGACATTGGAATAGATAATTAAATACCCAAGGTCCTCACTCCTCTTGTAGATTTAACCTTAAGATAGGTAACGATAAGGTAAATCAAGTTAATTATTGATTAAGAATTATTAAGCATCATTGGTGCCTCAATAAAAGATTTATTATATCTTCTCCTGATTCAAATTATATAGGAGTCTATATCTTATCATTTCTAACTTAAACCTTTTTTGGAGTTCATTTAGGCTTTCGTCTATCCCATTGTTCCTCTTTCCTCTTAATACTAAACCATCATGTTTCAATATGAGGATAGCTATTTTGCCCCTCATAGGTATGTTGTCACATGCGTAATCTATAAAAAGAAACCTGATTAGATCAATATCGACCAACTAAATCAAAATCAATTGTTAAAAACAAAGAAAATGAAATCAAACTTATTGTCTTCTCTCTATGTAAGCATAAACTTGAAAACTATCTCCAAATTCTTCTCACTTGCCTTCTTATATTTTCTAAACCCTGGAAGCAATAAAATATTTATAAACTAACACTAAACAAGATATGCAACATATTCCAATTGGTCACTTATTCAAAATTAAGTACAATTTTTCCAAAGATACATAAAAGTATGAGTTCGAAATCTTCAAGATGAAAAATGAATTGAATGAAATGAGATTAAAATGCATAGTTGATGTGTTTGAAATTGAAGTGAGTTTGAATTGATTTTGAATTGGGTTTGTTCAAAATTCCTAGCCTAAAATGTATGCTCCTATTTGAAATGCCTCTCCAAATTCAAATTCAACTACTAATATTGCTCCTTTCACCTTCTATTGCTTGTTCTTTATGCTCTCTTCCTTTCTTGGCTTTGATTTAAGCTCCCAACTAGTTCCTCAATCCTCCATAGTTGAACATCATCTACTTCCTCTCATTTTCTCGCTTTTCCCATTCTTCTTTGTGTTTGCTTAAGTTCCATGCTTTTGCATTGTTTGTTTCATCTTCCACAAGCTTGATTGAGCCCTCTTTCTACATTGGTTGATGAGTCTGATTAATTTTCATCATTCTTACTCTTCTAACCTACCTTATAACTCAATATAACAAATCAATTCCTCAAGTAGGGTGCTAAGCATGAATTTAGGTTAAAGTTGATGATTTTGTGCCTTTGATATTATATAATTTACATCGTTTATTTACCTTTGGGGTATATATTTGAACACCAATCACAAGTACAATAAATCATCATTTTAGATTTTTGAATTTTAATATAATAATAATTTTATTAAATATGAAACAACTTGTGCATGAGTTCAAAAAGAGCTTTAATAAGAAAGAATCATGCCTTATTTTACCCAAGACTTTTGAGAGTAAATAGTTTTACTAAAACTTTCCAAATGTAAAATTTTTTTTATCTAAAATTGTTTTTTCTTTTAAAAACACTAATCCAACTAATTAATTTATAATAATTTAATTAAATATAAATCTTAAAAAAATATTCATAGGCTTTTCATTTTAACAAATACAACATTGAATACTTTCCATATTGGTTGATAATTCAACACTAAAATTGTTAATGCTTCTATTTTTCTTTGAACATTTTCTCTACTTTTCTTTAGCAAATATTTTTTTTTTAGAAAAGACAATAATAATAAATTTCAAAATGATTGTCTATATATATATAACCAACAATGGAAGAAGTTATCTTTTTTATTTTTTATTTTTTATTTTAATTTTTATTATTTACCCCTAATTTTGAAGTAAATATTTTTACCCTTTTTTGTTTGTTTTAAAAAAGTGATATTAAATGATAAATTTTAATTTTATAATGTTTTTGAAAGTCTAATTTAAAACCTAGTTGGTCAAAAATAGGAAAAAAAAAATAATTTAGGTCCCTATATCATCATTAAAACAAAGTGTTACATACGAACAATTAAGGGTCTTCTAGTTACTTTTATCATTTTTGCACTACCATCTACTACCTTCGTACTTAGTGAGGGTTTCATTAAATTTATTTTGAATATAAGAGCTCGTTTGATAGTAATTTTAGGAAACTAAGAGCTCGTTTGATAGTAATTTTAGGAAACGTTTTTAATATTTGTAATACTTGAAAATTTTTATCATTCAAGTATTACAAATGTTATAAACGTTTTCTAGGATCACTCTCAAACAAACTTTAAATCCATTTGATCCTTTCAATTTTCTTGCCCTTAAATTTATAAGAGAGGACTAGCCACTGAATAAGATCGATTCCCAACAGATAACGGATTAGAAAGACGATTAACTGGTGCTGCCAGAATAGAACAAACGAATATAGAATGAGTTAAATTGAATAATCTCATTTAAAGCAAATTGGATGGTTGAATTCATGAGTTAGTGGAAGCACATGAGTTTGTTTCTCCATATCTATCATGTTGTCGTACGTTGAAGACGACTCCCCAAGAGAATCCAAAGCTTTTTTGAAAAATATATGGCTGTGGATATATGCCATGTGGGAGTACTAGAATCGAAGACATGATGACAAATGAGGCCCCCATGGTTCACAGCATGCACCTTACATCTTTATCAATATTTTGGGCTGGTTTTCATGGCAAGATGGACCACCTTCTATCATGTGGTGGTACTAGAATTGAGGTAGCCATGGTTCACGGAAAGGTCCTTCCGTTTTACGATCGGTAAGTTGGGTAGCTGGTTTTCATGGCAAGATGGACCACTTAGTACACAAAGTGGAGAATATGGGACAGAGCACATTGGAGAATATGAGTGGGCATGGAGGGCTGAGCCCTGTACCCACCCACAAAATGTGTCTCTGTGCATTTCAGATATTGCTCTATTTTGGCTTCGAACTTAAAAAGGTGTGACTCTTTTCCTTGACTAATGCTCCATAAAAAGCCTTATTCTCAAAGCAATTTGCTCCATTCTTTGTCACTTGTAGCAATTTGATTCCCCAGCACTCAGCAGCAGCCTCTGGTGATTCTTGGCATGCATTTTCGCGACACTGGGTGGATGATTTTATCCGAACTGGATACTGATTCCTGCATCCGGCCATTTAAGTTTGAAAGCAATGTATGAATTGAAGTGTAACTACATTTTATAGTTAATGGAAGTCATCATAATCATGGCTCAGAGCTCACTTTGTTTTTTATACCAATTGAACTCCTAAATTGACTGAACGCTGGATAGTGGAATGTTGTGAATTCCCTTTTTTTTCATGTCCTAAATTAGGAGTAGGACTTTTATTAGGAAGAAACCCAATATTCATTCACCTTTATTTCCGCAAAGCTACACAAGAAAACAACCCCAATTACTCCACCTTCAACTTCCGTGGTATTTGCTTTTTCTTTACTTAATTTTAAATATAACTCAAAATTAAATCATATTTAATAGTATTAAATATTATATTATTTGTTTTTATAATATTTTATTTTTATTAAATATTAAAAAGATATATAAATAAATAAATAAAACATATTATTTTTTCATTTTAAAAAAATCAAATATTTTGACTTTTTCCCACCAATAAGTTTTTTTTAATAAGATATAAAAAAATAGAAAAACAAATATTCTAAAATATAAAAATAAATTACTTTCAGTAAAAAATTAAAAAATAACAAACACCCTCTATGTTGGAGTCTTTGGATAATTACTTAAACCATGCAAAAAATTTAAAAATCACTCTAAATATTTTTCTTAAAAATACTTCCTGTAAAACATATTTATTCTTTTTGGACACGTTGAGCTAAAAGCTCCTTTTCCTTTTTCCCGAGACGTTCACCACTATGCTCCAATAAGGGACATGATTCTGTGCCGGTTCCTTAGAATTTTTAGTTTGATAGGAAGTGGGAGAAGCGGAATATAATTAGGAAAGAACCTCAAAACCAACGTGTCCAATTGAAAATTCCGGTACCATTTGTGTCTTGTGTCATGGATTACGTTCTGAAATGTCACAAAAAGACGATTCCTCAACTATTAAGGGATCCCTCTCCATTGTAGGAAGCCATGAAAAGGAGTCAAACATTCTTTTAACAGCATCTTACTTAAGCTGGTGGACTAATGTTTTCTTTAAAATTATTGATTCGCTCGTGCTTCATGCCTGTACTTTTTCTATATGATATTCGAGTCGTGCCACGTTTTTTTGTCATGTAATGTAGTGACTATAGATATAGTTAATTAATAGTAGAACATTCAAATAGTAACAAAACTATATGAATGTTAGAAGTATCTTTTTAAACGAATAAAGATAAATGCATATATGCACTTCTTTGACACTCATTATTTATGAGAATCGAGCTAAGCTTTGCATAATGGACTTAAGTGCTCAAGTCTAGCTGCATTCAACTTCCAAACCAAACCCCATCATCTTGATGACGTCCTAGTAGAAGAATCATATATTCAGTGCCTCTATCAAATCTTCATGCATGAAAACATTTTTAATGTTTATTTGAAGTGATGGTATGTGATAATTAATAGCCAAATGATGGGATCGCATGAGCTATATATATTTTAAATTTCACAATTGGACCAAATGTTCTCTCATAATCTATTACATAGGTTTGGTAACCCTTTTGCAATTAATCAGCATCTTATGCCTCTTAACTCCTATATTATTATCATGTTTCGTTTAAATACATTCATAGACATCTCTTTTTTTTGGGGGGGCTAATTACAAAATCAACCGAGTTCGTTGAATCATGTCTCAATCTATTGTTAAACTTTTTTTATGTGGTATCACCCTCATATTAAATTAGAAAAACAAGTTCAGTAGGTCCTTTGTTAAAATTTAATTTTCTTTTTCTCTCAAATGGAATTGTACAGGGGAGCACACATGTAAGCAGCTATACATGTATTCGTTATTTCTTATCCTTTCTTTTAACCTAAATAATCTTGGAACCAAAGATATAATGCATTTCACATCCATTCTTTCAACTTGAACATTCCACAAACCTTAAATAGACTTCACTCTCTCTCATTTCATTGAACTTGAATCACCCACTCTTAAGAGTACTTGTATGAAAGATAAAGTATGATTTCATATTTTTCCTTCTCGTTCGCATTTCTTTTGTTCTATGAACGTAAAGAGACATCTCTCTCATTCTCATTCTCTTAACATGTTATTTGCCTATGATTTTCTTTTTTCTCTTTTTTAATCATGGGGTTTTCTTTATGGGTTTTGAAATTGAGGATGCTCGAAATTACTGGTTTTTGAATTCACAAGTTGTCAAAATTAGGTTGTTTGAATTTGTATGGTTATAAAAATGGGATTTTAAATTATTTGTTTATTAAAAATATTGGGGATTTAAAATTAGGGTTTTGTTTTAATAAGTTTTTAAAATTGACTATTTGTTGCGTGGTTACTAGTTTTCATTTTTATTTTTATTTTTGTCATTATGTGGATGCTTGATTGATAGTAATTGCATAAGTACTCTTTTTCATGTGAGTACTTGATTTGATTTTTGCAATGCTAGTAATGGGGTGTTTGAGAAGTAGGGTATTAGAATTCATAGATTTTTTCACTTATAAATATAGGTTTTTTATTTTTTTCATGTCCTAAATTAGGAGTAGGACTTTTATTAGGAAGAAACCCAATATTCATTCACCTTTATTTCCGCAAAGCTACACAAGAAAACTTACCCAATTACTCCACCTTCAACTTCCGTGGTATTTGCTTTTTTCTTTACTTAATTTTAAATATAATTCAAAATTAAATAATGTTTAATAGTATTAAATATTATATTATTTGTTTTTATAATATTTTATTTTTATTAAATATTAAAAAGATATATATATATATATATATATATATATATATATATATATATATATAAAACATATTATTTTTTCATTTAAAAAAAAGTCAAATATTTTAACTTTTTCCAACCAACCAAAAATTTATAATAAAATATGAAAAAATAGAAAAAACAAACATTCTAAAATATAAAAGTAAATTACTTTCAGTAAAAAATTAAAAAATAACTAACACCCTCTATGCTGGAGTCTTTGGATAATTACTTAAACCATGCAAAACATTTAAAATAATAATAAGGTGTTTGACGTTTTTAAAAAATTTAAAAATCACTCTAAATATTTCTCTTACAAATACTAATAAAAATACTTCCATTAAAAAGGTTGTAAAACATATTTATACTTTTTGGACACGTTGAGCTAAGAGCTCCTTTTCCTTTTTCCCGAGACGTTCACCACTATGCTCCAATAAGGGACATGATTCTGTGCCGGTTCCTAAGAATTTTTAGTTTGATAGGAAGTGGGAGAAGCGGAATATAATTAGGAAAGAACCTCAAAACCAACGTGTCCAACTGAAAATTCCCGGTACCATTTGTGTCTTGTGTCATGGATTACGTTCTGAAATGTCACAAAAAGACGATTCCTCAACTATTAAGGGATCCCTCTCCATTGTAGGAAGCCATGAAAAGGAGTCAAACATTCTTTTAACAGAATCTTACTTAAGCTGGTGGACTAATGCTTTCTTTAAAATTATTGATTCGCCCGTGCTTCATGCCTGTACTTTTTCTATATGATATTCGAGTCGTGCCACGTTTTTTTGTCATGTAATGTAGTGACTATAGATATAGTTAATTAATAGTAGAACATTCAAATAGTAACAAAACTATATGAATGTTAGAAGTATCTTTTTAAACGAATAAAGATAAATGCATATATGCACTTCTTTGACACTCATTATTTATGAGAATCGAGCTAAGCTTTGCATAATGGACTTAAGTGCTCAAGTCTAGCTGCATTCAACTTCCAAACCAAACCCCATCATCTTGATGACGTCCTAGTAGAAGAATCATATATTCAGTGCCTCTATCAAATCTTCATGCATGAAAACATTTTTAATGTTTATTTGAAGTGATGGTATGTGATAATTAATAGCCAAATGATGGGATCGCATGAGCTATATATATTTTAAATTTCACAATTGGACCAAATGTTCTCTCATAATCTATTACATAGGTTTGGTAACCCTTTTGCAATTAATCAGCATCTTATGCCTCTTAACTCCTATATATATTATCATATTTCGTTTTAATACATTCATAGACATCTTTTTTTTTCTTTTTTTATTGGGTGTTAATTACAAAATCAATCGAGCGCGTTGAATCATGTCTCAATCTATTGTTAAACTTTTTTTATGTGGTATCACCCTTATATTAAATTAGAAAAACAAGTTCAGTAGGTCCTTTGTTAAAATTTAATTTTCTTTTTCTCTCAAATGGAATTGTACATGGAGCACACATGTAAACAGCTATACATGTCGTCCTTATTTCTTATCCTTTCTTTTAACCTAAATAATCTTGGAACCAAAGATATAATGCATTTCACATCCATTCTTTCAACTTGAACATTCCACAAACCTAAATGGACTTCACTCTCTCATTTCTTTGAACTTGAATCATCCACTCTTAGAGTACTTGTATGAAAAGATAAAGTATGATTTCATATTTTTCCTTCTCGTTCGCATTTCTTTTGTTCTATGAACCTAAAGAGACATCTCTCTCATTCTCATTCTCTTAACATGTTATTTGCCTATGATTTTCTTTTTTCTCTTTTTTTAATCATGGGTTTTCTTTATGGGTTTTGAAATTGAGGATGCTCGAAATTAGTGGTTTTTGAATTCACAAGTTTGTCAAAATTAGGTTTTTGAATTTGTATGGGTATATAAATGGGATTTTAAATTATTTGTTTATAAAAAATAATGGGGATTTAAAATTAGGGTTTTGTTTTAATAAGTTTTTAAAATTGACTATTTGTTGCATGGTTACTAGTTTTCATTTTCATTTTTATTTTTTGTCATTATGTGGATGCTTGATTGATAGTAATTGCATAAGTACTCTTTTTCATGAGAGTACTTGATTTGATTTTTGCAATGCTAGTAATGGGGTGTTTGAGAAGTAGGGTATTAGAATTCATAGATTTTTTCACTTATAAATATAGGTTTTTTTATTTTATTCCAATTACCATTTTATAGGAATTTGTTGAACAAAAGTTCACTTACGAATCTTAAGATGGATTTTCATGTATTGGTGAATGAAATCATGGAATATCTAAAAGTTATCCATATGTGTTTCCTTTACCTTTTTTAACTTTAGGCTAACAAGTCAATTGAAAACATCTTAGACCTAGGAGAATTTTGGGAGAAGTTTTTTTCATTGTCCAAATTGAAAAGTTGCAAATTCATGCAAATTCTTTAGGTAGTATGATCTTGAAATTAATTTGTAGTTATAGGAAATGTGTTTTACTAAATATGTTCAACAAATTGAAAGATAGCTTAGAAGGAAAGTTTAATCATGGGGAAATCAAAGGAGTCTATGCCAAAAAAGGAATAAAAAAAAAAAGAAAAAAAGGTGATATGATAAGACTAATCCCCTTAATCCTCTTCCTTTTTGCATATCAATCATGAGACAGAGAGCAAGGAAATAAACTTCACATATGTTGGAGATTTTGAAGCAAATGAAGATTAGCATTCCCTTTTTGGATATTATAAAAAGGTTCCAACTTATGCTAAGCTTTTTAAGGACACGTACTGTAAACCTTTCATTTTGTCCTCTTAGCACATGTGATATTAAGTGTTTTCCTATGCTTATCTCTTGACTTGTAATCATCCTTGGTGGCCTATTAACATTCATATGGCTTAATTTTCTAAGCCACCTTCAAAAGCCTTTTATTCAGGGCACATCTGGACCCTCATTGTGACCTTGGCCACTCTTCAAGCTTAGGTCCCAAGCTTGGGTCACTTAGACACCTTGTTTAGGTTAGTTTCACTTAGATACCCTTTTGAAGGTTAATTCACCAAAGCACTTTTTAGGATAGGTGCACTTTTAGATTCCATTGAGCTTAATTTTTGGCTTCGGTCACTTAGGCACTATTTTCTAGGATAGGATCACTTAGACACTTCACCAGGCTTATTTTGCACTATTTTCTAGGATAGGATCACTTAGACAATTCACTAGACTTAGTTCACTTAGATTTGATTTCTTGAGTTTGATTGCTTGATTGTGGGCTTGAGCAAGCTTTACCTTGATTTTGATTTTTTATTGTGTGAGCTGAATTTCGATTTTTGGTTGTGTGAGATTGACATTTTGATTTTATTATTATTGCATTAGTTTAGTATTTTGATTCTTGACTACTTGTGTTTGATACTTTTGTTTTTAAAAAAATTTACATGAGATTGACGTTTTGGTTATTAATTTCATGAATTGATATTTTGATTTTTTTTTTCATATATGTATGTGATTGATTTTTTATTTTTATTATTATTTTTATTTAATTGCATGACCTTTTTTTTTTTTGCATGAGGTTTTGTTGGCTATGCTACGCAATGCTTTGGCAAGACTAATTTTTTTTTTTTTTTTTAATAAAGGGAATGTGAAGTTATGGCATTCATGCCATTAGAAAGTTTGGATTTGAGTGGGATTCTCTTGAAGATGATTGCTACTTTTTTTTAGAGAGGATAAGATTCTTTTGGGGAAGTCCACAACTGCTTATCAAGAAAAAAGTATCACAGCTAGATATTATTTTTTGGGAGAGGATATTCACGCATGAAGGAGTTTTAAGGAAAGAAAACCTTCTTTGAGAGTTCAAAGGCTATAACTTACCATAGGGATATTAGGAAGACATCTTTGAGTTTAAAAGAGGAGAGGATTCTTAAAGAAAGGAGATTGCTCACGATTGAGGAGGAGATTAGGAGACTCATCGCGTCATTAGAGAGATTGAGGAGGCTCGAGAGAGCTTTCCCATCATACGCTAAATAGATTTTGGTATTTCAAGTTTAACTTCTACAACAGGTATCAAAATAAGGTGATTCTTGAAGTTGTGAAAGCTAAGAGAGGGGGTTACAATTCATATATATAATAAATAAATAAATAAATTCTAGAATCAATTGTTATCAAGGAGTAAATCTCATGACAAGGTTCGGGTGAACTTTCCCGTCATACGCTGAGTAGGATTCGTTATTTTGAGGATAACTTTTGCTACAAATATTGAAATGAGGTGATTCTTGAAGTTGTGGAAAAGCTAAGAGAAAGGGGTACAATTGGTTTATTAATAACTTCTCCTAAATCAATCACTATCAAGAAGAAAAATTGGTGACACAATTTGGGCATAGGATTATCCAAATTGAAGGATTCTCTTAGTGTGGACATTTTAGAGATTGAAAAGAGAAAAAGGTAGTGGTTGCACATAGAAAAGAGGCCACATCAAAGGAAACTCTTCACCCACATGCATGGTGGTTCAAGTAAGTTAAAAAGTTTGTTTAGTTTTATTTTTTATTCATAGTTTGAAAATGTTGAATTTTGATTAGTTTTGATTTTGATTCATAGTTTGAAAAGTTCGATTTTTTTTTTTCGGTTTAGTTTTAATTTTGGTTCATATTATATTGGAAATATTGAATTTTTGTTTAGTTTTAATTTTTTTTATTCATATTATATTGAAAAGATTGAATTTTTTGTTTAGTTTTAATTTTTTAGTCATGTTAGATTGAAAGATTAAAATTTTATTTTCTTTTAGTTCTAATTTTTTTATTCATGTTAAATTGAAAAGATTGAATTTTTGTTTAGTTTTAATTCCAATTCATGTTAGATTGAAAAGGTTTAAATATGTTTAATTTTAGTTTTGATTCATATAAATTGAGAAAGTTTGATTTTTTTTTTTTTTTTTTGTTTAGTTTTAATTTTGATTCATTATATTAGATTAAAAAAGTTGGAAATTTTGTTTAGTTTAGATATGGCCCTTATTATTAGATTGAAAGTTATGATTTTTTTATGTTAAATTTGATTCTTGATGTTAGATTGATATTAAATTTTTCAGGTTAGTTCAATTCTTGAATTTAGTTTTGAAGATTGAGCTTTTGGTTACTTATTTTCATAAAAAAGATTTGGATAAAATATTGAAAGTCAAAATTTTTTATGTTAGTTCTTGATTGTTATTCTCAATTTATGTGTGTTGATTGATCTTTGATAATTCTTGATTGATATCATGTTAGTTTATTTGATCTTAAAATCATTAATTCGTCGCTTTGGTGATCCTTTTCTTATTTTGATTTTTCTAAGACCTTTGAAAAATAATAAAGATTGACCCTACTCTCACCATATTACTTCGATTGGTTGTCAAAATTTCACTTTGTGAATTTGTTTTCTCTTATTTTGTTTGTTTTTTTTTACTCGTGTTTTGCAGTTTGAAAATTAATTTTTTTTTTGTTTATCTCTTAAAAAGAAAGTTTTTTCTTAAAATATCCCTATGAAAAATCTATTTCAAAAATTCATTTAGGATCCTTAGGGCCAAAATTAAAAAAAAAAAAAAAAAAAAAAAAACGATTTGCAACCATATTTTGATTTGTTTGCATATTCTTTTAGTTGTTTTTACTAAAATCCAATTTTGAGTGGAACATGAATCCAAGCTTGTGGTCCCAAATAAGTGGGATAATTCTCAACTTTGATGAGTTTATCAATACTCATGTGAGGTTGGGAATGCATAGGCTAGATTTGTATATATCAATTAGGAATTTGGCGAAACCCTATCATAAAAAACCTTTTTTTAAAAAAAAAAAACCTTTTGTCACCAGTTTGTTCAATTTACTGTGTCTTTGAAAAAAAAAATGATTTGACTTATTTATGATGATCCTAAAATTTTTCAAATGATCGTATGATATTTTATTCTTGTCAAACTAACCTTTAATGCTTCATGATTTAGGTTGTAGTTTAGGTATGCCAATCTCCTTTTCTTGTACGAGTGATTCTTTGAATATGATTGTTTTGATATGAATTGCATGTTTGTTTGGCCTTAGACAAAATCATCATTGTCATCTTTGGTATCATTGATTTATTAATTAATTATTATGCTTATTTCAACCTAATCAATAGAGACCTGTTTTCAGGGTTTAAGGGGGTGCTACCTTTATGATCCCTTCATAATAGGTAACCTAACCTTTAGACTTAGACTTGAGTTTTTAAAGACACTTTTTTAAATAAAAAAAAATTTGAGTCATTTTTTTAGGGTTTTATTTCTTATTTTGTTTTCCATTTTAAAAATAAATACAAATAAGTGGTGACTCCAATTTTTTGAAAATCAATTTTTCACTAAGAAAATAAGTCTCGTCGTAGAGTGGAGATGCATGTGAAAAATGTGAGTCCCCAGGTAAAAGTAGCAATTTCCTGAGTTACCCACTTTAACTCCTCTGAAATGAGTACTATGTTTAAATTCATTTTCCAATCCACACAGTTTGGTCCAGTCAACCTATTAGTAGTGAGAGTAAGATTAATTAGATTATACGATAATATCTATAACAAAAATAAAAACATGCATTAATAAATGAAAATGCATAGGAATCTGGTAATTAATTTAAGAAAAATGTAGTACTCTCAAACTACATATCCTTTTGCCAAGTATCCTAGTATCATAAGAATCAAGTTTAGAGTGGATAAGTCATAACCTTACTACTAATTAGAAACCCTCTCAAATTGATCTCTCTACTTTAACTACAAAGGAATCTAAAAGCAATATCAACATACCTTTTATTTGACTCATGAATTATGCAAGTGGGACTGTGGTGGGCAATTCAACCACTCCATATCACATGTTAAGTGTATAACCATTGTCCTTGAACTATCAATGTCATCAATAAAGAACTCCATCAATGAGATGGTTGCTCTCATACAGACATGTCTAGTCTCATCCTAAAGGAGAGTCCATATCCCTCAATTCTTAGGGCCCAAAGCACCAATAAGGTGATGATGACATTGATATCAAGATGAGCCCGATAATGGAAGTCGTGGGCTTTGCTAAGGCCTTCTCTCATTTAATCCTTTGAAAAGAAAGACTTTGAGTGATTTTAATTATCTTTCTTAAAATAAATTCTTTATCATGAGATTTTTCAACTTTGTTATTTACTTCTTAAACTAGGACTCGTGTGCTAAAAAAAATGCTTTCTTATTCCTTTATCCTTGGGTTATCCATATATAAAACGATTTCTTTTTTTCCTCAACGAAAAAGAGCTTGGAGAACCAATGATAGGTGTAGTTCTCATTCTCCCAAGGGAGTAAAGCTTGGAAAACCACCTATCTAACCAAGTGGATAATCTAAAAAGGAATAGCATATA